>NW_012101243.1:2208005-2215467 GCF_000951045.1 Mandrillus leucophaeus
AACCCGGGAGGCGGAGCTTGCAGTGAGCTGAGATCCGGCCACTGCACTCCAGCCTGGGTGACACAGCGAGACTCCGTCTCAAAAAAAAAAAAAAAGACAACACTTGGACACTGATTTTTTTCTAGCACTACAGTCCTATGTAGACATCTGTTTCCCACACTGGATTGTGAGTTCCTTAATGGCAGACAGGATATCTTTTTATATGTTTTCTCCTCAGTGCTTACCACAAAGGCCAATACACAGTGAGCACTTAATACATAATTGTAAAATGAATAGATAAAAGAATGAATAAACAAATGAACAAACTTATCTCTGCTCATATGACCAGCTGGATCCAGGATGATCAAAGAGAGAAAGTATGGAAGGAGAGGGGATAAGATAGGATACAGACAAACAAGATAGATGCTGGACAGGCAGGGGAAAGACAAGAGTGGAATTTGTGGAATGGATTTTGGAATCATGTCAAGAAGAGTTTCTTGAGCTCCCACAGTGGGCTCAGTCTGAGACTCTGTGAAGAGGCTGGAAGAGGCCCCTGGAGCTGAGGTTCAGAGTATGGGACTCCTGCCCTGCAGTTTGGGCTATTATTGTACCCTGTCCTCTTGCCAGCTATTTTCAGGCCTTGATCCAAATACCTTGTGCATGTTCCCTTGGCCAAAGTGGCTTTGGTGCCTGATGGATTGTGTACCTCTTCTCTTTTCCCACTGCCTACAAGCCTACTTACAGGAGGGGAATCACACACTTGTTCCTACCATCCTGTGTCCCATGCTGGCCTTACCTATAACAAGTGAATGAGGGTAGCTCTTTTATTACTAGAGCATTTGGAATGCAGCCCAAAAGAGGAATATGCCTAGAGCAGAAACAGAAAGTCGAAAGAAAATCCAGGGGCATCATTTTATATGTACATCAAGTCTCTCAAGTATAATAGACACATGCAAAAATATTCATTACAATGGTTCTCTATTATCTAGGTCAAAGGCAGTTTAAATCACTAGTCCTCAATCTAGGGTACTCTATTCCTGTGAGTACCTGCGCAGAAAAATATGAAGAGAATAAATGTCTAGATCCTCAACTTCCATATGTAATATTTCCTAACAATGATCTGTCTGAGTTGGCTCTTCTTTCTCACTCTCTTTCACAATTACCCTTCTCCCATGTTAAACAAGAATGTCATAGCTGTCTCTTATCTCAAACTTTATTACGGTACAATGCCAGGGTATGAACAAAGTGCTGAACAAAGGGACAATTTGAGAATGTATAACTTCTGAGTGAGAGCCCCAAGAAAGTAAATCGAAGAGAGTTTCTCTGAGAAATCAGTATTGAAAGGATTGGCATCTTAATTCATCTACCTAACAAACTCATGGCAAGACTACTTGCCTTATATCTCTTAGAATTACAATTCAGCAGTGAAATAGTTATCACAGAGTCATATATTAACATATTTATCTTAAGAAAGAAGTTAGGCAATTTCTAACAAAGTAGATCTGATTTGGATGATTATGTTGAGTGATAACTGGCTATGCAAAATAGGTTGTATGGTGGATGTTTTCTATAAATTATATGAGCTAAATTTGCAGTGCCAATGTTTTGAAAGAGCTATAACCTATATGTGCATATACATATGTGTGTGTATATAATATGTAAAATATTTTGGAAATTAGATTTTTTGCAATTTTTAAATGTTATAATAAAATTTTTAGATATGAACATTATGTCAAGAGTTACATAATTTTTCAAAATTCTTTTAGGTATACAATTTTAAGAGTTTAAGGTTATTAATCTAAATAATTTTTCAGTGGTACTTTATCCCTTCCCCTCTACATCAGAATTGCCTGTGGAGGTTACAAAAATACAAGTCAGAGGTCTTACCCTGTGGAGATTCTAACTCAATAGTCTGAGATAGGTTCCAGGAATCTGGATTTCTAACGACATCCTCAGGTAATTATTTACATAATAATTACAAAACAATCTAGTCACCAGACTAAATTTTTTACCCTTAATTCAACGTATAATTTACACAAACTTTCCCCTCTCTCTGAGCCTGTTATTGTGGTCTTAGCAAGTAAAGCATGGCTATCCATATAAATAAATTTAGACTTCTATCAATTTGTTTCCCATCATATGAAAACAACTAGATAGATTTTTAACAAATCCGGATGTCATATTAGGATTCTCTAACTTTTTTTTGAGACAGGGTCTCACCCAGGCTGGAGTGCAGTGGCACAATCACTGCTCACTGCAGCTTCAACCTCCCAGGCTCAAGCAATCCTCCCACCTCAGCCTCCCAAATATCTAGGACCACAGGCATGCATGACCATACCCAGCTAATTTTTTATTTATTATTACTATTATTATTTTGAGACAGAGTCTCACTCTGTTACCCAGGCTGGAGTGCAGTGGCATGATCTTGGCTCACTTCGACCTCTGCCTCCTAAGTTCAATTGATTCTCCTGCCTCAGCCTCCTGAATAGTTGGGATTACAGGTGTGAGCCACCACGCCCAGCCTAATTTTTAAATTTTTTGTAGAGAAGGGGTCTACCTGTGTTGCCCAGGCTGATCTCAAACTCCTGAGCTCAGTGATCCTCCCTCCTCAGTCTCCCAAAGTTCTGGGATTACAGGCATGAGCCACTGTGCCTGGCAGATTCTCTAACTCACTATATGTGTCAGTTTGGAGGACACCTCAAATAGCCATCCTCAAAAGCAGCTCTGAAACGAAAGTTCAACAAGAACCCTCTGTGACTGCTCCTTTGGATAGATTTACATGTATTAAAATATCATGGTCAAAAAGAAGCAAACATTGGTTTCAAAAATTAGTCTCTGGTCAAAAAATCACAATTAGAAATGCAGGTGTTCATATGCTCTAGAGATGTTTTCTGTATGGGCAACTCTGTGTGTAATGTATTCTGGGGTGAACAGTTTCAGGGTTGTATTTATTTTATTTAAATAAAATAATGATGCTCCATGATAGTAAAACCATAAGGCTTTCAATAAGTAGACCAGACCTTAGAACCCTACAAGAGGGCTGTTCTAAAAACTTTATATCCCAAAAAGAGATAACAGGTAAGTCCAAGGCCCTCTTATGTCTGAGATTTTGCAGTCTTCTCTTGTACCTTCTCTAATTCAAAATTCCAAGCTGGCCAGGCACGGTGGCTCACGTCTGTGATCCCAGCAATTTGGGAGGCCGAAGCAGGAAGCTTACCTGAGGTCAGGAATTTGAGACCAGCCTGGCCAACATGGCAAAACCCCATCTCCACTAAAAATACAAAAAAAAAAAAAAAAAATTAGCCGGGCATGGTGGTATGTGCCTGTAGTCCCAGCTACTCGGGAGGCTGAAGCAGGAGAGTTGTTTGAACCCAGGAGGCGGACGTTACCATGAGCTCATGAGCTGAGATCACACCATTGCACTCCAACCTGGGCAACAAGAGCAAAACTCTGTCTCAAAATAAAAATAAAAATAAAATTAGCCAGGTATGGTGGTGCATGCCTGTGGTCCTAGCTACTCAGGAGGCTGAGGTGGAAGGATCACTTGAACCTTGGAGTTTGAGTCTACAGTGGGCCACAATCACACCACTGCACACCAGCCTGAGCAATAGAGCAAGACAAAGAAAAAGGAAAGGAAAGGAAAGGAAAGGAAAGGAAAGGAGGAAGGAGGAAGGAGGAAGGAGGAAGGAAGGAGAGAAAGAAAAGAAAAATCCTAAGTATTATGAGAGATTATAAACTGAGTGGAGAGTGAGGCTGTCAATGAGGCTAATGTAATCTTAGATTTGTAAAGTCAAAGAATGGTAATAGTACTCTGTTCAAGGCAGACCATGGCTGGAATACTTAATGAGATATATTGGCCAACTAAAGTATATCCAGGGGAGACTGACGTGGTTGTTTAGGAAGCCACATCATATGAGGAACCTGAGAATGTGGACTCAGTATCACCTCATTTATAAAACAAGAACACTGGACTAGATCAGGGGTTTTCAAACTGAGCTTTGCAAATCCCTAGGGATTCCAGACACACACCTCACAGGGAACACAGTGACAGGGTGGAGAAGCCTACAGAATGTGGCTCTATGCCTCCGATCCATGCTCCAACAAGATCAGCACTGCTGTTACCTGTTTTAGGTATAGGGTTTCGGCATAATAATAAAAATAGCTAATACACTTTTTGCCAAGCACTAAGCCCTTTATATAGATTATTCCAATTCTTCCTTACAATAATCTATGTCACAGGACTTGTTATTATTTCCATTTTACAGACATGAAAAATTGAGGTTTAAAGAGGTGAGGTAACTTGCCTAACTAGTAAGTATTAAGGTAGAGATGCAGGAATTGAATCAGAATGACCCAGAATCAGAATGATAACTTACGGGGATTGTTAGGTATTGGGATATTGGTAGTACAATTCCTGATTTATATGGGAATTAGAACAAATGACCTTTAAGGTCTGAAACTGAGAGTCTTGAATTCTCAGAGGTTCAAGGTGTGAGACACTGGGGATCATTACCAGTGCCCAACCTCTCCCAAACCAAATCCAGGAAGTGGGGGAAGGCCCATCCTCAACTCCAGGCCTTCTGAGTTAATTGTTATAAATGTGGGGTTGCCATAAGGCAAGAACTCCTGCTCCCATCTGACCATCTAGTATCTTCAAAGGAGAGGAGGCCAGTTCCTCCTCTCCCCTAACTTCTCCCAGAAATGTAGGGAACTTATCCAGGCAGTTCCCTACATTTGTGACAGAAATTCTGAAGGTCAGTGCCAGATGTAACTTAAGCAAGTGTCCTGTACATCCCTAACAGTTTATAAGTGGGAAAAAGAAGGCTTAGAAAAGGGCATTAACTAAAGCCATTCTTTTCATTAAATGTTTACTGAACACACCAGTATAAGAAGTTGGCCCAGACACAAACTCAAGTAGCTGATATGAAGCTCAGGACACTGAAACAGGCCTCAAGACAGAGTCTTCAGAGTAATACATTTATTATTCATATGCCATCTACTTCCAAAAAAGTGACTCGGAAAGCACAGCCTACTTGTCTCATTTTCACCACTTTAGGGAGGGGTTCTGTAAAGTGTCAAAGGTCATAAAACACAGGGAGAAATGAGAGAAGCAGGTTAGAAATCCACCTTAAACATGAAATCCTCCAGCTCTCCTCCACAATCTGCTCACCTGATTCAAGTGGAGAAAGACTGTTCCCAACAGCAGGTATTTCCCATGTATCTCCCATTAGCTTTGAGTATTTATGATACCAGCCACAAACAACCCTCAGGCAAGGGGAGCAGACTCCTTCCTCAGCTCCTTCATTCCAAACCTTCTAAAATTCTCACTTTATGTTGTCAACATCATTATAGAAAAAAAATAAATAAATAAACAAAATCCTCCGTCGTTCTTACCATCGCAACAGAAATTCAACCCACCTACTGAGTCACCACAGAGTCACTACAGGTTGCAACAGAACTTCTAAAAACTGCTTCCTCTCTTCAGAAACAGTCAGAGAATTCTGGAATATTAGAGATGAAAGGGACCCTGCAGAGTATCTGTAGTGCATTTCCCATCATGCCTACAAAGAGAAGGCCCAGAAAGAGGAAGAGAATGGTCTGAAGTCATCTTTCTCAAAATGAGTGTTTTTCTTTACCAAGCATATCTTAATCAACAGACATGCTGTTGTGAAACTAGTGAAGATATAGATATAGTGTGTGTATTTGAGAAGGTAGGGATGGTTGAGAAGGTGAGGGAAGCCCATGTTTTGACAAGGAGATCTGTAAAGGTGATAGGGAAAATCAGAGCCCTAGAGTGTATTGTCCTATCATTCATGTCGAGGGACTCTAAATTATCTAGGTCCATATTCTGGAGTTCACTGCAGTGATATGGGGAGGTAGGGAATTTTTTTTTTTTTTTTTTTTTTTTTGCCTCAAATACACACACACACACATATGCCTACAAGGATCTGGGCAGCTCCAAATGTCATACTATGGAATTCATATTCAGGAGCATACAAGGATCCTGAGAGCAGAGCTTCTGTCCTAGGGTCACTCCTAAAGTTGCCTTATTCTTGAAAGCTCCAGTTCCTGAAGAAGGACTGAAATATAGTGAGAGTCATGAAGAGACAGCAGTGATTTCAGCTGAGGGTGGGGATTTAGGTGGCTCAGAGATAATGACAGCCTTAGGAAACACAAAGCAAAGCAAACAATGGAAGGAATCAACGATACCGAATGTGTTGGGCTTTGGTGACTGGGGACTTCTAGAAAAAGTAGAGATTGAGCAGCTAGTATAAATGACCAGAATATCAGCCATCAACCACTCTTTCCACCCTCTCCTTATAAACCTTTTACTTAATCCCCCAAATCCCCAACAGTCCCCCAGTGTTCCTTTAACTAGCTAACTCCCTTCCACTCCTTCAGCTACCTCTAACACCCTCACTGACTCTCTCTCCCTGAATGACTATCCCAATACTTTGTCACTGATCATTTTCTCATACATATACACATGCACCCCCACTAATATATTTATCTGCCACACCAGGGGGAAGACAGCACGAGAGGGTTGGAACCAAAGTCTGTATTTTGCAGGGCAAATTTAGCCCTTGAATCAGATGAATGTGTGCCTTCAAAAGAGGCAGTGTTTATACAGATTAAGAGAATCCTTGACTCTTTCCTCTCACTTTCTCCCCGTCTCTTCACCATCTACACACCTAGTTACCTGTGCTGGTTTCTTTCCATAATGAAAAAATAGCTTATACACTTTTTGCCAAGCACCAAGCTCTTTATACAGATTAAATTAATGTAAACTTACTAAATCACTCTAAAATTTCATTGTTCCATTCCATTCCCACCAGCAGCATCACAGTTCAGAACTCAATAACAAACTCTCAGTTCTCTGGCTTCACATTCCCATTTCCATTTGTATCCAGATGATCCTCTTAACCTCTGCTGTGACTTCTACATTTCCCTGCATGCAATCCTTTCACAGATCTCCAAAAATAGTCAAGATCTCCCTTACCTGGACCTCATCCGCTGTTGATGACAACCTTGACTCCTCTTTCACTCCCCATACCCAATCCAAGTTAGCAAATTCCATGGCTTCTTCATTCAAAATAGATCCAGAATTTGACCACATCTAACCATCTTCATGACTACTCCTATGGTCTAAATCACCACAATCTATCACCTCGATTTCTACAATAGCCTCTTAACTGGTCTCCCTACTTCTACTTTTCCCCTTCTACAGTCTCTTCTTAATATAAAAGAGCCTAAATAGAAGCCAAATCATTATCACGTCTATGTTTAAGATTGTCTAGTGGTGTGGGTGGGCATGGTGGCTCATGCCTGTAACCCCAGCACTTTGGGAGGCCGAGGTGGGCAGGTCACAAGGTCAGGAGTTCGAGACCAGCCTGGCCAACATGGTGAAAACCCGTCTCTACTAAAAATACAAAAATTGGCCAGGCACGGTGGCACATACCTGTAATCCCAGCACTTTGGGAGG
>NW_012101243.1:2216783-2219824 GCF_000951045.1 Mandrillus leucophaeus
GTCTTGCTCTGTTGCCCAGGCTGGCGTACATTGGCATGATCTCAGCTCACAACAACCTCTGTCTCCTGGGTTCAAGCAATTCTCCTGTCTCAGCCTCCCAAGTAGCTGGGATTACAGGAGTGCACCACCATACCCGGCTAATTTTTGTATTTTTAGTAGAGATGGGGTTTCGTCTTGTTGGCCAGGCTGGTCTTGAACTCCTGACCTAAGGTGATCAGCCCACCTCAGCCTCCCAAAGTGTTGGGATTACAGGTGTGAGCCACTGTGCCTGGCCCAGGCTGTTTTTATGTAGATCTATTTGTTTTGTTTTGTTTTGCTTTGTTTTTGAGATGGAGTTTCACTCTCGTCGCCCAGGGTGGAATGCAATGGCACGATCTTGGCTCATTACAACCTCCGCCTCCTGGGTTCAAGCCATTCTCCTGCCTCAGCCTCCCAAGTAGCTGCAATTACAGGCACCCGCCACCACACCCAGCTGATTTTTGTATTTTTAGTAGAAACAGGGTTTCACCATGTTGGCCAGGCTGGTCTCGAACTCCTGACCTCAGGTGATCCACCTGCCTTGGCCTTCCAAAGTGCTGGAATTACAGGCGTGAGCCACTGTGCCCAGTCAATCTATTTGGTCTTTCCAAATAGAATGTAAATTCCATGAGATTAGGGTCTGGGACATTCAAACCTAATAACACATTTTATCTGATATTTTAAAGTTAATTTAAATCAATTTGGCTAATGTGGCTACTTTCTCTTTTTATCTGTCATAGCCAAGTGCTGGACTACTAGAATAATGAGGTAGTGTCATGAGTGAAAAAAATAGTTGACTAGGAGTGAGAGTATCTGGAGATTAGTCTCAGTTCTGTCTTCAAACAGGTGTATGACCCTCAGGCAAATCACTTAGCTTCTTTGTCCCTTAATCTACCAATATTTGAAGAGAGTTGGCCTAGATGGACTCTAACAGTCACTTCAAATTCTAAAAACACTACTATTCCATGAACATTTGCAATGTGTCAAGCCAAAAGTAAAAGGCCAAATTATTCCTTAATATGGTTCTATTTTGGATAATGGGAGTACTTTCCTAAGAACACCACTTCCTTTGTGGATAATTTCAGTATCTATACAATGCATGTTCCAAAACAAGACACGAGCTACAAATGTGGCTTGTTAATGCCACCATAGCTATCTAAATGACATAAAATTAAGAAGAAAGACATAATGTGTTTCTATAAGAAGTATATCAATTGGAGTGAATCATGGAAAAGATGTCATTTTTAAAAGCCTTAGTAAGAATTAGAGCAGAAAGAAGGTGAGCTCCAAGAGGGAGAACTTTCGGAGGAAAAGGGGGACTTCATATGATAGTGAGTTTGGAAAATATTAAATATATGATAAAGGCTTCAACAGTACAAGACAAAAATGGTAAGCAATTATTATTATTATTATTTATTGTTTTTTTGAGACAGAGTCTCTCTCTATCACCCAGGCTGGAGTGCAGCGGCGTGATCTTGGCTCACTGCAACCTCTGCCTCCCAGGTTCAAGTGATTCTTCTGCCTCAGACTCCCAAGTAGCTGGGACTACAGATGTGCACCATCATGCCCAGCTAATTTTTTTTGTATTTTTAGTAGAGATGAGATTTCACCACGTTGGCCAGGCTTGTCTCGAACTCCTGACCTCAGGTGATCTGCCTGGGCCTCAGCCTCCCAAAGTGTTGGGATTACACGCATGAGCCACTGCGCCCAGCTCGGTAAGCAATTATTAACTTCAGAGTAAATAAAAATCTGTACATAAAAGGAAATGTACAGCATACCATAATATGCTATTCTTATGTAAACTGGTTTTAAATTAACTAGAAAACAGCTTTAATTATATTGAGAAGAAGAGAGAAGGAAGTTAGACAGGTATATAAGAACTAAATTCTCATGTATCATAGTAAGAAATCAATACTTTCTTTAAAAATGATGAAAAATAGCAGTATAAGCATATCCTTTAAAAATACAGAGGTAACAAAAGGAAGTAACCACATATCTGGCATATTTGCACTTTACTTTCTTATAATAAAATGCAATTTATTTGTATTTTGCTTTTGCTTTACTATAAACATAAAATAATTAAATAGTAATTGCCTATATGGTACTTGTCTCTTGCCTTTTTACCCGTATATCCCTAATGCCTAACGCAGCCCTGAGTATCCAGTATCTTTAACAATTCTTGTTGAGGGAGTGACCAATGTAAAAATGGAGTAAGGATGTCTTGTTTTTTTGAGTTACAGAATTTTGCACTGGAAATTAACTTAGAGATTATTTAATCCAGTGCTTCCCCAATGGGTGTTCCATAGAATACTGCTTCTTGTGATGTCAATAGCATGCTGGCAAAAAGTGTTTGGGGCTTAAATAAGTTCAGGAAATCATATGTTAAACAGAATTAATCAGGTATCTCTAATGTAGGACTTCTTGGAGATTTTACTATGCTAATATACATTAGGAATCTCACACAAAGGCAATTTATTATGTGATGTTTCTCAGACTGAAACATTTTATGAATTAAAAAGCCCCCTACTAATATCTCCAGTAATTAGTGGTTCCTGAAGAATTCTTTGGAAAACGCTGATCTAGTCTACTCTCATTTTACAGATGGGGAAAGAGAGGCTCTCCAAAGCCTGTCCAGGGGAACTGGTGCCTCTAGAAAGAGAGGGCCTCAGGATTCTGGAAAACTCTCCAGTGATTGAAAACTCTGGCCTGTGTATTATTCTGTTTTTCATTAGGCACCTGAGTTCTTTCAAACCAGGGAACAAATTCAGATACAAGCATTTCCTTTTAAGATCTTTTTTTTCTCTTTTTCTTTTTCTTTTTCTTTTTTTTTTTTTTTGAGACGGAGTCTTCCTCTGTCGCCCAGGCTGGAGTGCAGTGGCGCGATCTTGGCTCACTGCAAGCTCCGCCTCCCGGGTTCACGCCATTCTCCCGCCTCAGCCTCCGAGTAGCTGGGACTACAGGCGCCCGCCACCACGCTGGCTAGTTTTTTGTATTTTTAGTAGAGACGGGGTTTCACCATGTTA
>NW_012101243.1:2221719-2223076 GCF_000951045.1 Mandrillus leucophaeus
AGCCTGGCCAACATGGTGAAAACCCGTCTCTACTAAAAATACAAAAATTGGCCAGGCACGGTGGCACATACCTGTAATCCCAGCACTTTGGGAGGCCAAGGCAGGTGGATCATGAGGTCAAGAGATCAAGACCATCCTGGCTAAGATGGTGAAACCCCATCTCTACTAAAAATACAAAAAATTAGCCGGGTGTGGTGGTGGGCACCTGTAGTCCCAGCTACTCGGGAGACTGAGGCAGGAGAATGGCATGAACCCAGGAGGCAGAGCTTGCAGTGAGTGAAGATTATGCCACTGCACTCCAGCCTGGGCAATACAGTGAGACTCTGTCTCAAAAATAAAAAATATTAGCCAGATGTGATGGAGGGTGCAGTGAGCCAAGATCACACCATTGCACTCCAGCCTGGGCAACAGAGCAAGACTTTTGTTGTCTCAACAACAACAAAAAAAGATTGTCTAGTGGTTTCCCATTTCACCATGAATAAAAGGCCAAAGTCTATATTAGCTTTCAAGATGTGACTTGACCTAATATCCTGCTGGTGTCAATACTACTCTCTCTTCCCTAGTTCACACTGTTTTAGCTACACTAACTTCCTAGCTAGTCTTCAAACACACCAGGCAGCAGCACATTTGTTCTTCCGTCAACCTGGAACATTTCCCCACCCTCCCCCAACTATCTGTGTAGCACACTCCAACTTTCCTTCAGATCTCTGCTCAAATGTCATCTTTATCAAAAGGTTTTTTCCTTATCAGCTCCCACTCTGCACTGTCACTTCCATTTCTCCTTGCTCTGCTCTATATTTTTCTATAGTACTCATCATTACCTGTCATATACTTATGGTTTCTGTGTTTATTGTCTGTCTCCTCAAGCTGGACTATAACCTCCATGAGGGCAAGAACTTTGTTTAGAATAGTGCCTGGCACATAATAAGTTCTTAGTCAGCATTTATTGAATGAATAAATTGTTCCCCGCATAAACTTTTTACTCTAAACACGCTTGGTCTTCTCACTGTTCCAACATAAATAATTGTGGTGGTTAATATTTACGTGCATTCAGTGTGCCAGGAATTTGACACATGGTTTTTTTTTATCCTATTCAATCTTACAAAACTGACAACTCCATGAGATAAAAGCTATTTTTATCCATGTTTAACAGTTGAGAAAACTGAGGCTCAAAGAGGTTAAGTAACTTGCCCAAGATCAGACAGCTAATTAGTGGCAAAAATAGGACTCAAACTAGGTTAGTCTGACACCAAAACACCCATTCTCCCAATCTTTATGTTATCCTGCCTCCCTATAAGGCTTTCTCCTTTCTATGAACTATTTGTGTAAGTAGCTCTTTGCAGTTTGGTCCATAACT
>NW_012101243.1:2227826-2229165 GCF_000951045.1 Mandrillus leucophaeus
CTCGCTATGACATCCAGGCTGGAGTACAGTGGCCCAATCTCGGCTCACTACAACCTCTGCCTCCCGGGTTCAAGCAATTCTCCTGCCTCAGCCTACCGAGTAGCTGGGACTATAGGCGGGTACCACCATGCCTGGCTAATTTTTGTATTTTTAGTAGAGACAGGGTTTCACTATGTTAGCCAGGCTGTTCTCGAACTCCTGACCTCGTGATCTGCTCGCCTCAGCCTCCCAAAGTGCTGGGATTAAAGGCATGAGCCACCGTGCCCAGCCAGCACCCACCACTCTTCTAACCCATCTTCTGTTCTCCTGGGCTGAATGTTGACTCAAATTCTTCCTCCTGTCCTCAAGACTGCCTACTCATTTTTTACCATCTATTAAAATCAGAGCCACCTAGTACTAGCACAATGCCTAGCACACAATAGGCAATCGGTAATTTTTTGTTGCTGTTGCCCAGGCTTGTCCTGAACTCCTGGACTCAGGTATCTTCCAGCCTCAGCCTCCCAAGTAGCTGGGATTATAGGTACACACCACTGAGTCCTGCTGAAATCAAGTACAATTATTTTCACCCTCTAACTAGATGAAAGTAAATTTTTTAATGAAGTAATTAGTGAAAGGAAAAACTTATTTATCCACAGAACCTTCCATGACCAACTCTTTCTTAATTTGTGCATTCTCTCTCAGCAATTATATATTGAACATCTCTTTCTCCAGCTTCTACTTGTATAAGTGTTATTCACTATGTGCCAAATGTTTCTTTAAACTTTTTATATGTATTATCTTATTTAATCCTTACCACAACTCTAGGAGGGAGGCTTTTCTCATTTTATAAACTTGAAACTCAAGCCTCAGAGAGGTTAAATACCTTGTCTAAGGTTACACAATTACTAAATCAAGATTTAAACTTCCTTGAGACATTTTTGCTAAAATCTGAAAGATGAATAGAAGTTTTTCTCCACTCCCATATAAAAAAAGGGACTACTCTGGGATAAGAGAGAACCAAGGGTATATGTTAGGAGGAACTCCTTGAGGCTGAAACACTGAGAATAAGGGAAGGAATAGCAGGAATTGATGCATAAACTGGGCAAATCATGCAATTCTGTGTATAGTAAGGAATTTGGTATATATCCGAAGAGCAATGAAAATTCACTGAAGGGTTTTAAGCAAGAGTGACATGATCAAATTTACATTCTTAAAATATCTGCCTGGCTATTCTGCAGAAAATGTACTCCACAGGTAAAACATATGAATGCAGAGAATTTAGGATAGTCTGTGTACTGAATCAAGAGTTGGAGGATACCGGGCACTGTGGCTCACGCCTGTAATCCTAGCACTTTGGGAG
>NW_012101243.1:2230746-2233249 GCF_000951045.1 Mandrillus leucophaeus
GGCCTCCCAAAGTGCTGGGATTACAGGCTTGAGCCACCGCGCCCGGCCTATTTTTCTTATTTTATTTTTATTATTACTTTTTGAGACAGGGTCTTGCTCTGTTGCCCAGGCTGGAGTACAGTGGTGTGATCTCTGCTCACTGCAACCTCCGCCTCCTGGGCTCAAGCAGTCCTCCCACCACAGCCTTTCGAGTAGCTGGGACTACAGGCATGCACCGCCATGCCCAGCTAATTTTTGTCTTTTATGTAGAGTGGGAGTTTCACCATGTTGCCCAGGCTGGTCTCGAACTCCTAAGCTCAAGTAACCCTCTTGCCTCAGCCTCCCAAAGTGCTGGGATTACAGGCATGAGCCACCATGCCCGGCCTCCTTTGAAGATCTTTAAAGGTTTTCTGATCTTTAAAGAGCCTGGGAAATGAGCCCAAGTGTTGGCTGGAGCTCAAGCATAAAGCTCTAAAGCAGAAGCTAAAGAGAGTCTCAACAGACACAATGGACAGTGAATTTCAGTGGCAAAGTGGCCCCCAACTAAGCAATGGTAATACAATAATAGACCACTCACACCTATACAGTGTTTTCCAATAAACAAATAAGTGCTTTTACAACGTTATCTCATTTGATTCTTACAACAATGTAGTGAGAAAAACAAGGGTAGAATTATTATCCCCATTTTATGAAAGAAGAAACTGACTCAGTTAAATGCGTTGTCTGTGGTTAAACAACATGTTAATGGCAGAGTTGAAAGGAGAACCTAAATTTCCTGTCTCTCAGGTTAAGGCTCTTCTCAATATATCACACAAACTGGGCAAAGATATTGAGTGAGTTCCAATTTAACTCTCCTATGAATGATCCAAGCTGCTCCTATTGGCTAGCTTAAAAAATTAATCAGGCCAGACATGGTGGCTCATGCTAATCCCAGCACTTTGGGAGGCCAAGGCAGGCGGATCGCTTGAGTTCAGGAGTTCAAGAACAGCCTGGGCAACGTGGTGAAACCCCATCATTACAAAAAATACTAAATACAAAATACAAAGTACAAAAATTAGCCAAACGTGGTGGTGCATGCCTGTAGTCCCACCTACTCAGGAGGCTGACGTGGGAGGATTGCTTGAGCAGGGGAGGCAGAGGCAGAGGTTGCAGTGAGCCAAGATCATGCCACTGCACTCCAGCCTGGGCAACAGAGCAAGATCCTGTCTCAGAAAAAAATAGATCAATTCTGAGTGCTCATAGGTTGTGGCAGAAGCAACACCCCAATTATTGGAATTTCAAAGTCCTATTTGGATTTGGTATAGTAGTATCTCCTAGACAGCTAAATTCCTGGGAGAAGCAGTCTTAGAAATTTCCTCCTGGGGAGGCCGCATGGCCTAGTGGTACAAGCAAGGAGTCAGGCAGACTTGAGCTTGAATTCTGGCTCTACCACTTGTTCACTCTATGACCTTATTCACTATATAACCCTTCAATGCTTCATTTGTTCACCTGTAAAATGAAACTAAGAATTCCTATTTTACAAAGCTGTTGAGAGTCCAAGGTAAGGAATTAGAGGTGTAATAGAGTGTCATGGTTGTGTATAAGCTCTGTAATTATACTGCCTAGGTTTGAATCTCAGCCTTGCTTCTAGCTAGTTGTTTCACTTCAGATATGACACTTGACTTCTCAGAATTTCAGTTTTCGCCCATATAAAATAAGGAAAACAAATAGTGCTTTCATAATTATTATAAGCATCAAAGGAGATAATATTTGTTAAGCACTTAAGCATAGTTTCTGGCACACAGCTCTGTAAAAGATAATGATAACGATAGTGATAGTAGAGGTGGTGAAAAACCCAATACTATTTTTCTTCCAAAGCAAGAATGAGGAAGAAAGCTACTCAGTCCTGTTCTCTTCCATTTGCCAGTGCCCTTTCTCCCTCTTCAACTGCAAAGCCAAGAACACTAGAGTAGAAGTCAGGACACTTGGCTTTGAATGTCAGCTCTGTCACGTACTAGTTATGTGATCTGAAGGAAGTCATGTAACTTCCTTGAGGTATTTTTCCTCACCTGAGGTATTAAGTTGATGACACTTTGCTTACTCTGCTGGGTTGTTGTAAGTATCAAATGAGTGTTTTTATCTGCCACCAAGTATAAGATAGATATTTTTACCAGTAAAAAGCAACTTTATCTCCAAGCTTTTTCTCATGGACATTTCGATCCAGTACATTGTAGCAGATGTTGGTACTTGCTCCTTTCATCCACTCAATGAAGATTTTCCCTTTAGTCACATCAAAGTTGTACCGAAGGAATGGGCCAGGGCATAGAGTCTTCCAGTAAAATTCCTTGGCAATGTCTCCCCAGAATTCTGCAATAGAAATGGAAGCCCAGATATCATTAATCTTCTCAGACATATTTAGCCTCAGAAGGCTTACCAGTCTAACACAGGACCAAGTTATAACTTCCCTGTCCTAGGACCCACCACCTGGGTCCCTTCTTTACCTGTCTAATCTTAGCACCCACCTCTTCTTTTTTTTTTTTTTTTT
>NW_012101243.1:2234851-2237598 GCF_000951045.1 Mandrillus leucophaeus
AAAAAAAAAAAAAAAAACAAAAAACAAAAAAACAAGTTGGAGGAAAGAGAAGCAATTAGAACCATAATAATGGAAGTAACCTTACAGATTATCACCTCCTCATTTCATTTTATAAGAAATAAAATTCACAGAAGCTAAGTCATTTGTTTCAGGTTATACAATTTACAGCTTACACAATCTAGTTGGAGAGATAAGATTAATGCATGAAATATTTTTTAATGTACAAGACAGAACATAACTGAAAGTTAAATCACATAGTGTACAACCCTATAATGTATTAAAGAAATCCAAATTAAATCAACTCCAAGGTGCCATTACATACCTAGAAAACTCATAAAAATTTTAAAAATTATTAAGCCCAATGTCTGGGTGGCCCTGGGAAAACAGATACTCTTACACAATAACGGCATTGTAAGAAATTGGCACAATCTTATTAGATAACAAGGCAATGCATGACAGGAGCCATAAAACTTTTTTTTTTTTTTTCAGTTCGTAGTCTTGCTCTCTTGTCACCCAGGCTGGAGTGCAGTGGCATGATCTCAGCTCACTGCAACCGCCATCTCCCTGGCTCAAGTGATCCCCCCATCTCAGCTGTGCTCCCTCCCCCCTCTCCCAGTAGCTGGAACTACAGGCGCACATTGTTTGTTTTGTAGAAATGGGGTTTGGCCATGTTACCCAGGCTGGTCTCAAACTCCTGAGCTCAAGCTTTGGGAGCCCACCTTGCCCTCCCAAAGTGCTGGGATTACAGGTGTGGGCCACCACGCCCAGCCCATAAAACTTTTTATACCCTTTTCTCTGCTATCTCAACTACAGGGAATAGACTTCAAGAAAATAATCACAAAGAAAAAAGGGATTAGTAAAGAGTTTCACTATAATAGTGAAACTGGAAACAACCCAATAGCCCAACAATAAGAAATTGATGAAAACTAGTAATACAAGTAGTAATACCATAGAATAATAAATGGCCATTAAAGAGAAAGCAAATGAGAGCTAGTATTTTGTAAATGACATTCATGTATCAGGGACTGGACTAATCTCATTTAATCTTTATGACATTATGGTCTTACAGCGTATACATCAATTATCCTAATTTTATAGATGAGAAAACTGAAGCTCAGGAAGCATAGGAAACTCTGCCAAGGACCACACAGCTAATAATGAGAATACAAATACTCAAAAATATTTTTAAGTGATAATAGTAGGCACATAGTATATAAAACTATAAACCATATTTATGTCCATCAACAAGGAATGAAGAAAGCTGAGGTGTTTTTGTTTTTGTTTCTGTTTTGAGACAGGGTCTTGCTGTGTCACCCAGGCTGGAGTGCAGTGGCACAATCTCGGCTCACTGCAATCTCCTTCCCCTGGGATCAAGCAATTCTCGTGCCTTAGCCTCCTGAGTAGTGGGATTACAGACGTGCATCACCATGCTTGGCTACAAAACTGAGTTTTGTGCACACTTAGTTTTTCTGGGTTTTTTTTTTTTGGGGGGGGGTAGAGGCTGTGTGTGTGTCAGAATCTGGATGATTGGCATAGATTCTAAGTACTAAAGATATTCAGAAGAGGAAAAAGGTGAGCATAAATTGGAATAATCAGGGAATGCTCTATTGGAACCGGTGGAGTTTGACTAGGTAGAGAGAAGCTGAAGGAAATGAACAAAGGCAAGAAAGTGGGAGTAAGTGTGTATCCAGGATATCAAGGAGAATGATCTATCTAGAATGAAGGGAGTGGTAGCAAGTAGTGGGAGATAAGGATAGAGTGGAGCTAGATTATCTGGAGGTCTTAAAAGAAAAGCAGAATTTTAATTAGAAACTGCCAGAAACAGGGAACTATTGAAAGTTTTTGCAGTGACATTTGAAAGCATATTTCCATAGTATCAATCTAATGGTGTCTTGATAAATCTACTGGAAAGACTGAAGTTGGTGAAACTAGGCAAGAGAGGACAAACTAGGAGGCTACTTCCCTGGTAGAAATTCTGTATTTGACGGAATTTGGTGAAATGCATCCTGTGGGGTCATGGAAGAGGAATAGCATTGCTATTAGGATATGGATTCTGCAGTCAAACTGTCTTGGTTCAAATCCCAACTCCACCACTTTACACTTGATTGAATCCTGTCTTGCATTACTTGGTAATTGCTTAATTTATATTGTATCAGACTAACTACTATTTATTGAATGTGTACTGTGCATCAGGCATATTATAGTGCCTACTTATTACACACTTTAGTTCTCATACAAACCCATTAGACAAGTATTACTAGTCCTATCTTATAGATGGAAGAAAAGGAATCTCAGATAGGCTTAAAAATTTGCCTTAAGACCCCACAGTAAATGAATAGCAGAGTCAGGGTCTAAATCTACATTTTTCTGGATTTGATTCATGGCCCATGCTTGTCCCACAACCAAACATCATGCTGCTTCCCAATGCGGGTGCAATTTTGACTCCTTGGCCAGGCGTGATAGCTCATGCACATGTAATCCCAGCACTTTGGGAGGCCAAGGCAGGAGGAAAGCCTGAGGCCAGGAGTCCAAGACCAGCCTGGGCAACACGACAAAACCTCATCTCTCCAAAAGTACAAAAAATTAGCTGGGTGTCATGGTGTCCGCCTGTAGTCCCAGCTACCCAGGAGGCTGAAGCGGAAAGATCACATGAGCCCAGGAGTTGGAGGCTATAGTGAGCCTAGAACGAGCTACTGCACTCCAGCATGGGTGACAGAGCAACACCTTGTCTCAAAACAAACAAACAA
>NW_012101243.1:2237793-2244408 GCF_000951045.1 Mandrillus leucophaeus
CTCAGCCTCCCGAGTAGCTGGGATTACAGGTGCCCGCCACCACAGCCGGCTAATTTTTGTATTTTTAGTAGAGACGGGGTTTTCACCATGTTGGCCAGGCTGGTCTCGAACTCCTGACTTCAAGTGATCCGCCCGCCTCGGCCTCCCAAAGTGCTGGGATTACAGGCGTGAGCCACTGCTGCCAGCCGATTTTCCTCATACATTTTAACAGACATGGAACCATCTATCAGAACTTCTGAATTATTATTAATACAATCCCAGCCCAAGTTAAAAAAATAAAAATAAAACAACTTGACATCGAAGTAACTCGTTGAGTCTTACACCGCGTAATTTCTATTGGGATGTCCGATATACTAAAAATAGATCAGTTCTTGATTACTAATCTGAGGACCCCAAGATGGGAACCAGACCCGTTATTGCCCTCAACAGTTCACAAGTTAAAGATCTCAGGAGGCAGCGGCCGAGCTGGTGTGAAAGGGAAGCAAAGAAAGTTCTATTGGTGGCCCTCCTCCCCTCAAAGCTCCCGTCGCCCCTTAGAGACCCTCTTTTCGCCTCAGGAACTCCCCTTCTCTTCCCATGAAACTTTCACTCTCCTGGCCGACCTTCCGTCCCAACCTCAACGAACCTCACTTCTTCCCTCACGGAATCTCGCGTCTCCTCGCAAAAACCCACATCTCCCCCACGGACCCTTCAAGTCTCCAGGAACTCCCCAGCTCCCATGTAAGCCTCGTCTCCTCCCGGAATCCCTTTTCCATCTTCAAAGAACCGCAATTCTTCCTTCATAGAACCTCCATCTCCTCACGGACCCCTCAGCTTCCCAAGGGAGCCCCAGATTCCCCCAGGGAGCCCCCACTCCTCTCCTCACTGACACCCCGAGGCCCACCCGGGCCGGGCCTCACCCCGCGGCTCCTCCACGGAGCGCCGGTGCAGCTCGCGGTAGCGCTGCAGCGAGGGGACGTGCGCGGAGCGGCTGACCTCGGGCGGCGGAGACCAACTCCGCGCCCGGCCTCCGGCTCCCGCTTCCTCCTGGCCCCGGCTGCCGCTGCCGCTCCGGCCCCGCTCCTCAGGAAGCCCCATCACGTCAAGTTCCTAGAACCGTGGCCGCCTTTGCGGTCGCGGCGGGTGCCGGGACTGGGAAAACAGGCCGACCTAGAGGCGGGGCCTCCGAGGAGGGGCGGGGCCTGGCGAGTGGGGGCGTGGCTTGGTCTGGCGGGTGGGCGGTGCCAGAGGGACGGGACCATGCCTGGTTGGGGCGGGATCGAGGTTAGCAAGGACAGAAATACTATAAGGAAAAGTCGCGGGATAGGGGCGGAGCTGACTTGCCGGAAGGAGTGACGCCGTAGAGTGAAAGCAGAAGAGGCGGGGCCCGGTGCGACAAGTGAGAGGGTGGAACTGTAGAATGCCAGAGGAGGGGCGGAGCCAGGCGGGACAGGAGAGGAGGCGGGCCCATGGAGTGATGGGGAGTAACCCGGCTGGTTATGACAGGAGAGGAGGCAGAGCCATGGAGTGACCAGAGTGGGGTGGGGTCTTGGAGTGACAGATAAGGGGTTGGGTTAGGGCGGGGATCGAAAGGGAAGGGGCTGGACTAAGGAGAGGAGTTGAGTAAGGTCCATCGCGGAGCCGCCCCCTGATCTGATTGCACAGTCCTGACTATCACCCCATTGAGTTGGAAAGCCATGTGGGGTAGGGTCCCTTTCAGGTGACACCCTTTCCTCTAGTTCCCTCTTCTCTGAGCCACACCCACATTCCGTCCTCCGGAAAAACTTCTCCCATGACCTTGAGGGCATGCTCTGGTGACAGCACCCCCTCTCTGCTCACCCTGGAGCCAGCTCAGATTTTCTCCCTCTTATGAGGACATGTCTTCAATCTCCTTGCCTTCACAAATCTCCATCCAGATCTAAAGTACAAGACTCAATAAGTGAAGACTAGGAGACACATTCAGGTTTTTTATAATAAACCCACTTCCTAATTGCACGAATGGCAAACCCAGGAAAGGGAAGGAACTGGTGCAAAGTCAGAGAGCAAATGACGATCAAGTTAGGGTCAAAGCTAGGTTCCTTGACTACAGATTTGGTTTTACTTCCTCAACAGGCTTGAAGCTAAGGCTTGTAAAATATCAGTCTGTGCAAATAGGAAAAATCATTCACATTCTTGTTTTTTGTTTTTGTTTTGAGACAGAGTCTCTCGCTCTGTCTCCCAGGCTGGAATGCAATGGCTCGATCTCGGCTCACTGCAACCTCTGCCTCCTGGATTCAAGCAATTCTCCTGCCTCAGCCTCCCGAGTAGCTGGAATTACAGGTGCACGCCACCACGCCTAGTTAATTTTTGTATTTTTAGTAGAGATTGGATTTTACCATGTTGTCCAGGCTGATCTTGAACTCCTGACCTCAGGTGATCTGCCCGCCTTGGGATCCCAAAGTGCTAGGATTAAAGGCATGAGCCACCGCACCCAGCCCACATTCTTTTCTTTCCTTCACAATCTCTTTACTTCACCAAGGGAAACCCCCACCACCACCACCACCACAACCTGGGCTTAATTACCTCTAGCTTCCCTCTAGCCCCTCCACCCCAGAAAGAAGTCAGGCAGGACCCTCTTCCATCTCTCACCTGCACTCACCATGAAGAAGGACTCACCTCACCCATCAGTTCACAGACTGGCTGTCAAGGCAGGAAGGATTCTTAAATCTCTAACTGCAAGAGTGATTCTGAGGCCTGAAGCAGGCAGCTCCCACCTCTTGAAGCTTACACAGGCCTTGTGACCCCATCTAGCCCAGCCTCCCTTCCCACCTACTTCCCTGCTCTTTGCCCAGCTGACTGTAAACCTTGCACACCCTAAGCTGAAAAAAAAATCTTCCCATGGGAGACCGAGAGTCTGCCCAAACCTGAGGAGGGTGGGAATCTCAGGGCCTGCTGAAGGAGTACAGACCTCTTGGAGTGGACATGGACCCCACCAAGGGGTCAGATACTTTCATCAAGGAGACATTCACTGCACCGAAGGGACACACACTTCACTGACAGTACATGGACTCCACTAAGGGAGCACAGATGTTGCTGGGGGTTCTCAGATCCGACTGAAGGGCCCTGGGCCCTGCTAATAGGACATGAATGGCATTGAAGGGCACTTACCCTAGTGAGGAGACATGGATTTCCCCTAGGAGATACAGAGGATATAGATTTTACTAAGGAGACATGGACCCTACCAGAGGACTCAAACCCCACTGAGGAGCCGCCAGCTACACTGTGGGAGTGGACATCACTGAGAAGGCGCAGACCTCATTGAGTGGAGAAAGGTCCCACTGGAGGGATTAGACCTCAGGGTAGTGTAATAGACCCTACAGACATCACTGAGGAGATAAAAACTCTCTGGGGTGGGGAGAGGCACACACAATGGGTACACGTTTTGGTGACAGACTGTTACCCTCCCTGGGCACTCCTACCACACAGCTCTGAGTAGCCCTCTCCTTCCTATCCTCTCTTCCAAGTCCTACCACCAAACCCCAGAGCTGTTTCCGACACACTGCTTCCCCCTCCTGTCTATAGTTGCTACTGCAGCTGCTGTGCATATAGTAGATTTTTCAAGCACTTCAGGCTATCCGAGACTGGTCTGGGGTTGGGAAGAGAAAGAATGTGTGTATAGAGGCTTCACCAGCCCCCTCTCTCTTCCTGTGGACTTCACAATGAAAGTTTGGACCAGAGACCTCGTAAGAGAAGGAACCTCCCTCATCCTTGGATATGGAGAAGTAGTACAAGCTGTAGCATGGTTGGAATTTCTAAGTGGAGAGAGGATGGATGGGTTTGGAGGGAATGAGTTTACCAGATTAAGGCAATGATGATGATGATGATGATGATGATGCCATTTATTGAGTAGGTGCCAAGCCCTATACTAATTGCTTTCCATTCTGTTACTTAATCCTCATGACAACCCTCTAAAATGGGTACTATTATTCTTTCCATTTCACAGATGGGGAAACTGATAGGGAGATTAATTGTCTTGCCCAGGATTACACAGTGTTTGAGCGGTAGCAGAATAGAACCCAGACATTTAGACTATAGAGACCTATTCCCCACCTTGGCCCATTCCTGCCCTACCACCACTACCACCACTCCTTCTTTCTCAAAGTGTCCTTCCCAGAACCACATCAAAAACTCTTAAAATGATGGTAAATATTCAGGTTCCAAGGACCTCATCCCAGCCTACTGAATCATGATCTCTGGAGTGGAATCTGGGGATCCGCTTTCAAGGATCCTAACACACACTAAAGTTTGAGAATGAGGTTGAAAGAGGAGTCAGAAGTGTCGAGGTGCGGGAAGGGATCTGAGGTCAGGGGAGGGAACTGTTCTCCAAAGAGGAGTCTGCAGTCAAAGAGGCCTGGGGACGAAGTATGGGCTGGGGTTTTCAAAAGGGCCTGCGGGTGAAGACAGAGTCTGAAGTTGAAAAAGAGGTCTAAGGTCGGAGGAGGAGTCTAAAATCAGAGGAGGAGGATCTCGGAGTTCAAGGAGGGGTCCGGGGTCCGAGGAGTTTGGGTTCAGAGACAGGATCGGGGTCTAGAGGGATTTGCGGTCAGTGAAAGGGTCTGGGGTCCGAAAAGGAAGCCCGGGATTTGAGGAGGATACTAGCTGGATTCAGACTGGAAGGAGGAAGGAGTTTGGTCCCTGAGCTGCGTGAAGTGCAGAGCCACTGAAGTCTCGCTTGCTCCGCGCTCTCCCCTCGACCCTGCGCTGCCTTCCTGGCTCTCCATCTACGCGCACCTGCGTGCCAGCTGCAGGCTGACAGCGCTGAGCAGGCGGGGGCGAGTCAGACCGGGACACAGCCAAGGGCGGGGTGAGGCGCCCCCTCCCGGCTGTCCCGAAGCTCAGGCCCCGCCCTCCGCCCTCCCACTCCCCCGCCGCAGCCACTTCCGGCAGGCGCTGCGCTGCTGGGGGGCGCGGGCGAGGATGGCGGCGGAGAACGAGGCCAGCCAGGAGAGCGCCCTGGGCGCCTACTCGCCAGTGGACTACATGAGCATCACCAGCTTCCCGCGGCTGCCGGAGGACGAGCCGGCGCCCGCGGCCCCGCTGAGGGGCCGCAAGGACGAGGACGCCTTTCTAGGAGACCCCGACACCGGTGAGGCCCGCTGGCCCCGTCCCTGCCCTGCCTTGAGAAGTCCCGGTCTTCCTTCTTCTGTGTAGAGCATCCACCTCCAGCTCCATCTCCTTAATTCATCCCCATCTTCTTGGACCTCTCCATTCTTCTCCCTTGTCTCTGTTAATTATTTGGTGGGGAAGGGGTGCATTTCTGCCTTGGAGGCGTAGGATGCGACAACGGGGAGTGTGCTAGGGACTGCAGTAGAAGGGATTGGGCTTACCTTCTGGGAAGAACCAACTAAGGATGAAGGAATGTTGGAGGGGAGATCCTAAGGAACCTCTGTGATCACCCAGAAGAGGCCTTTCTCTAGCCACAGAGGACAGGATACGAGAAACCAAGTCAGAGACTGCAGCAAGAGGGATCCAATCTATGCCTTAAGAGAAGTTCCCCACAGCCAGGGATTGTGGGAAGCAGAGGGTCTGAGAGAAGCGGAGAATCTCTTCATGTGTAGGGAGGGGTAAAGAGAATATGATTCCCCTCTGCTGGGTATTGGGAGACTGAGGCATGGACTGCATGACCTCTCAAAGTCCTTGGGGACTAGAACGCCTTCACTGTCCTGTGGATTACCCCACCTCTCTCCAAGCCATGGATCTGGCCGGGGTATTAGTAAGGTACTCTGCTCGCTAGGAAGCAGTCTCCAGAATTTTACTGTGTTCCCCTCAGCCCTCTGCTGGAATTGTGAGAAGTGGGAGTAGAGAGGGAGGAGACAGGGATTGGAAGAACTTGGGGGCAAAGAGCTCTCTGTGCATTCCTTCCGTGCTGCTCTTCCTCCTAGCCATGTGGCCCAGCTCCATCCTCCCCTCCATTCTTCATCCTTCATCCCCCATCCCTCTGTCCCTGCACGTCACTTCCTGGCATTAGAGCATCCTTCTGCCTCACTCGCGCTTCCTCGCAGTGCCTGCACTTGAGCCTTGTCTCTTCCCAGCCTGGCAGATGCTGCTTTTCCGGCCTGGCCCTTCCCTAGCTACTCCCAGTCTGAGAGCCCCAAATTCTCTTCTCCTCTACACTTTCTGGTCATCTGGCCCTAACCAACCTGACTGGACTGCACTCTATATGGGGTGGGGGTGAGGAGATAATGAGGATGGGGTTGAGAGGTTTATGGGCATCAAATGTCAGGGCTGCAGATCAAAACTTATTTTCCAAAGGGAGCGGAATCAGGAGGTAGCAGGGAGAGGAGTGGGAAGATGTGTGGTGATGGATATCAGCCTGAAGCTAGGCCTTTTATTCAGTAGTCAGGAGTGAGGCTTCTGGTCCTAATACAGCCCTGACTCACTGAGTGACAATGGGCACACCTACCCTGTCCTGGGCCTTAGTTTCCTCTTCCAGCTCAACAGAGAATGCCTGTCTCTTTTGACCTAGAGATTGGAACTGCCTGACATGTTTTCTTCTGGCCCTTTGTAAGTGTCTTAGCATTTACCAAAATCTGTGATTATTTATTTGTGCAATTATCTTTTTTTTTTTTTTTGAGACAGAGTCTCGCTCTGTCACTC
>NW_012101243.1:2245293-2261688 GCF_000951045.1 Mandrillus leucophaeus
CATTGCACTCCAGCCTGGGCAACAGAGTGAGACTCTGTCTCCAAAAAAAAAAAAAAACAAATTAAAAAAAACCCAAAACCTCATCTCTATATATTTATTGGGTGCTCAATTAATAATTGTTGAATGAATAAATGCATGAGAGAGAAGATCTCAGGATGAAATAATGGTAGGAGAGAGCAAGTTCCAAAACCTCAGGGAGTATTTTGGGAAGTTCAGTACAGGCTCTGTCCTCACCTGTACGGAAATCTAGCAAAGATCCTAGTCATCTGAGCTTCTGGGAGCTTATAACTTATGCCAAATTTATGCGCCAGGTTTGTGTGTTGCCATCATATCAGTGTAATCATACGAATGCCATGTCTCCTAATCCTACTTCCAAGCCCCAAGACTCCCTTGGTTCACCTGGACCAGACTGCAGGCTGACATGGCCTCCTGTGTTCTCAACCTGGTAATGCCATCTAGTGGCACAGCACCATCCTCTTAGCCAGGACCTTGGTTGTGCCCAGCTTGCCTCTGGCCTGCCATTCCCTAAACCCAAGTGCCAGGCATCCCACATCAGGCTCTGTGGGAAAGAGAGCTAGACAGTGATCATTCCAAGGTTGGGAAATACTTTCTTTCTTCTGAGCTCTAAGCTCGTGTGTTCCTTTCTCTCCCAGGCCTGTGTCTCCAGATGTCCTGCAAGTGCCTCATCTCTAGCGTGTTCTATGCTGAACTCATCATATCCCTTCCCCATGCACCTGCTCTTCCTCCACTGCCATTCTCCATTAATGACACTGCCATTCATCCAGTCTGCCAAGAACGAATGGCATGCTGGACTCCTTTTCTTCTCACTTCCAAATGGTGATCAAGTGCTCTCTGCACCCCTCCTAAGTATCTTTCAGATTCCTACTCATCATCCCTGTCATCACCACTGTAGACTAAACCACCAACCTCTCTTATCAATATTATTCATAGGCACCTCCTACCTCCTACCTCTTGCCCCTGTCCCCACCCCAGTCCATCTATCGCCCTGCACTTCTGGTCATGTCACTCCCTGGTTCAAGTATCTTTGGTGATTCTGCCGGGCATGGTGGCACACACCTGTAATCCTAGCATTTTGAGAGGCTGAGGTGGGCAGATTGCTTGAGCTCAGGAATTCAAAACCAGCCTGGGCAACATGGTGAAACCCTGTCTCTACAAAAAATACAAAAATTAGCCAGGCGTGGTGGTGCATGCCTGTAGTCCCAGCTACTCGGGAGGCTGAGGTGGGCAGATGGCTTGAGCCCTGAAGGTTGAGGCTACAGTGAGCTGAGATTATACCACTGCACTCTAGCCTGGGCAACAGAGTGAGACACTGTCTCAAAATTATGTATACATATAAAATTTATATTATATATATTTATTTTTATTTTATTTTTTTAGTGATTCTCCCCTTAAGGGAGTAAACGACAAGCCAGGGATGACCCTAACTTCTAGCCAAGATCATTCTCCTAGACTCTGGATTTATATAATCAATTCTGTTCATGATTATTTTGTCATAAACCCAGCTTAACTGAGCTACATCAAAAAAGAGAATTTTACTGAGTAGCACGACTGAAAAGTCCAGGGATATGGGTTTCAGGCATAGCTGGATTAAGGTACCTAAAAAGGAATGGACTTTTCTCCACCTTTTTCTCTGCCTTCTTTCGGTGGGCTTCATTGTCAGAAGGCCTCCCATTTTATTGGGGGCAAGATGCCCCCAGCAGCTACAGGCTTACATCCTATTAACTTAGCAACTTAAGTGTAATAGAAAGAGAGCCTTTCTCTTTCCCAATAGTTCCAGCAAAAGAAGAAAGTTTGGGTCTTATTGGCCTGAATTTTGTTCACATGCCTGTTACTGCACAGAGGTACCTGTTCTGATTGGTCAAGTCTGAGTTATATACTTTGGTCAGGGATGAGGGAGTGGGCTGAGGAGAAAGAATGTTCCTTAAAAGAAAATTGAATAAGAAGTGGTATCTAAGCAGATACCAGGGATGAGCCCTGAAGGTAAAAATTAGATATCTACTAGGCCAGCTGCCTCCAGACATCTTCTTCTGGTCTCCCACAAATTTATAATAACCAAAATTGAACTTCTCATCTTTTCTCCCATCTTAATCTGGCTGCAAATTAATCTTTTCCCAGTATCCTGCTGTTGCTCTTCCCAATCAGTAAAATCAACACTATTATTGCCCTAGCTGTTCCACAGTGCACATGGTAGGTACTCAGTAAATATTTTTATTGTATAAATGAATAACTTTATGATGGACTGGTGGAGTAGAGAGTCTTGAATAGCTATGATAGGGGCGTGTCACCTTTATCTCCCGGATTCTTATATCTGACTGGAGAAAACAAATTAAACCGTACCTAGGGCCAGGCACGGTGGCTCACGTCTGTAATGCCAGCACTTTGGGAGGCCAAGAAGGGCGGATTGCTTGAGGCCAGGAGTTTGAGACCAGCCTGGCCAACATAGTGCAACCCCGTCTCTACTAAAAATACAAAAATTAGCTGGGATGGTAGCGCATGCCTATAATCCCAGCTTCTTGGGAGGCTGAGGCATGAGAATTGCTTGAAGCCAAAGGCGGAGGTTGCAGTGAGCCGAAATTGCACCACTGCATTCCAGCCTGGTAGGAAAACTATGTCTTATAAACAGAACAATAAGTACCAAGAAATAGCAACAAAAATTAGCTTGTAAGGTTGGTTTCTAAGGGTAGAAATGGCTCTTGATGCCATGTGGAGCAATGGGAAGGAGGCTTTCTAGTTACACAGACTCTTGGTTCTGCCACTTATTCATTTTATTTTATTTTATTTTATATTTTACTTTAAATTTTTTGAGACAGGGTTTCACCCTGTCACCCAGGCTGGAGGGCAGTGGTGTGATCATGGCTCACTGCAGCCTCAAACTCCCAGGCTCAAGTGATGCTCTTACCTCAGCCTTCCAAGTAGCTGGGACAACAGGTGCACACCACCATGCCTGGCTAATTAAAAAAAATTTTTTTGTAGAGACGGGAGTCTCACTATGTTGCCCAGGCTGGTCTTGAACACCTGGGCTCAAACAATCCTGCCACCTCGGCCTCCCAATGTGCTGAGATTATAGACATGAGCCACCAAACCTGGCCCACTTACTCATTTTATGACCTGAGATGGGCAATATCACCTTTCTTGGTCTTAGTTTTATCATCTGTAAAGTGGGGAGAGTGGGACCTATTTCATAAAGTCTTGGGAACACTTCAATGAGGGAATATATGTAAAATGCTTAATATGTAGTCAGCATCAATAAATACAAGTTCAAAACCCTTTCCCGCACTTCTTTTGAAGCTTCTAATGCTGGGTGCAGTGGCTCACGCCTGTAATCCCAACACTTTGGGAGGCTGAGGCGGGAAGATTGTTTGAGCCCAGGACTTGAAGAACAGCCTGGGAAACATAGCAAGACCTTGTCTCTATTAACAACAACAACAACAACAAAAGACGTTTCTAGGGGCCAAGGAGAGTTCCATGCCCACAGTGGGTGTTTAACATCTGTTTGTTTGGATGAATTCCAGTTTTATTTATTTACAGACTCTTTGGTGCTGGTGTTGAGGGTTAGAGGCAAGCACTATCAAGTGAGGGAGATTCTCAGAAGATAATCTTTTTTTGAAGGTAAAGTTTAAAAACAGCAGGGTGCGGTTGCTTATGCCTGTAATACTACCACTTTGGGAGGCCGAGACAGGCAGATCACCTGAGGTCAGGAGTTCAAGACCAGACTGGCCAACATGGTGAGACCTTGCCTCTACTAAAAATATAAAAAATTAACTAGGCATGGTGGCGTGCGCCTGTAACCCCAGCTACTCAGGAGACTGAGGCAGGACCTGGGAGGTGGAGGTTGCAGTGAGCTGAGATTGTGCCACTGCACTCCAGCCTGGGCGACAGAGAGACTCTGTCTCAAAAACAGACAAAAACAAAAGTTACATGTTCATGGTAAAAAAAAAAAAAAAAAAGCAATAGTGAGGAAAAATAAAAAAGTCCCCTTTCCCATTCCTATCTCCCTGTAATTTTTCCTTTTCATTTCAAAATATAGATGTTAATTTTTTTTAGAGACAGGGTCTTTCTGTGTTGCCCAGCCTGGAGTGCACTGGCTATTCATATTGCAATCATACTGCAGCTTTGAACTTCTGGGCTCTAAGTGATCCTCCTGCCTCAGCCTTCTGAATAGCTAGGCTTACAGGCATGCACGAGCACTCCTGGTTTATGTATTGATTTCTAAAAAGGAAATACATGTAAGTGGTAAAAATTTCAAAGCAAAAAAACTCCCACCCCATTTCATTCCCATCTTCAGTATCCTTCCCCAAGAGTAACTTCTGTAATCATAAACATTTGTTGCATATATCATCATTTTATCTATATATTTGGTTTCTTATTTACACAAAAGATGGGATTGTGGATCATGTAGGCCTTTAAACACCACAAGGAACTTGGATGTTTATTATGTTGGCATCAGTGAACCATGTATTTTAAACAGAACAATAAAATGGTCAGTTTTTAATATTATCACACAGACTTTTAAAAGGGTTATACTCCTAGTGCACAGTAGCAGGTACTAAAAAAATATTGAATGAATAAACTTTAAAAAACATATTGTGAATACAGCATAATAGTCAAGGTACCAGACTATTTCTTTACTGTTCACAAACACCTAGGACCTTTAGGCCATTTAGGGACCTAGGTTCACATCTAATAACACTCAGAGAAGGGAGCTATGGGATAGAAGAGGGTCTCAGCCCTGGCTACGATGGAAAAGGAATAGAAATAAGTTGGAGTGAGTACCTATAGTGCACTGGGTGCACATCACCTCATAGAATCCTTGTACCCCTATCCCACCAGTTAGGGATTAGCTCCATTACTAGAATGAGGAAGGTGAGGTGCATGACTTGAGTGACTTGTCCATAGCCACCAGCAAGTAGTGGGCTTTCAGTTCTCTCCTACCTCCACTCCTATCGTTCTCCAGCCTGTCTCCAAACAGTAGCCAGAGGGATCTTTTTAAAACACAAAACAGGCTGGGCACGGTGGCTCTTGCCTGTAATCCCAGCACTTTGGGAGGCCGAGGTGAGTGGATCACTTGAGGTCAGGAGTTTGAGACCAGCCTGGGCAACATGACGAAATCCCATCTCTACAAAAAATACAAAAATTAGCTGGGTGTGGTGGGCACGCCTGTAGTCTCAGCTGCTCAGGAGTCTGAGCTGAGGTGGGAGGATGGCTTGAGCCTGGGAGGCAGAGGTTGCAGTGAGCTGAGATGGTGCCACTGCACTCCAGCTGGGGCAACAGAGCCAAACCCTGTCTCAAACAACAACAACAAAATGCAGAACAGATGGTTTTACATTCTTGCTTAAAACTCTGTAGTAGTGGGCTGGGTGCGGTGGCTCACACCTGTAATCCTAGCACTTTGGGAGACTGAGGCGGGTAGATCACCTGGGGTCAGGAGTTCGAGACCAGCCTGACCAACATGCTGAAACCCTGTTTCTACTAAAAATACAAAATTACTCAGGCGTGGTGGCATGTGCCTGTAATCATAGCTATTTGAGAGGCTGAGGCAAGAGAGTTGCTTGAACCCAGGAAGTGGAGGTTGCAGTGAGCCAGGATTGTGCCATTGCACTCCGGCCTGGGTAACAAGAGCAAAACTCCTTCTCAAAAACAAACAAAAATAGCCTCTGTAGTAGTGACCTCCCATAATCCTTAGGGTAAAACCCAAGCTTTTCCCCAGGCTGGTAGAGCCTCACATATCTTCTTCCTTTTTTTTTTTTCTTTTCTTTTGAGACAGTCTCACTCTGTCACCCAGGTTGGAGTGGAGTGGCGCGATCTCAGCTCACTGCAACCTCCACCTCGTGGGTTCAAGTGACTGTTGTGTCTCAGCCTCCCAAGTAGCTGGAATTACAGGCACACATCACCACGCCCAGCTAATTTTTGTATTTTTAGTAGAGCCGGGGTTTCACCGTGTTGGCTAGGCTGGTCTCAAACTCCTGACCTCAAGTGATCCACTTGCCTCGGCCTCCCAAAGTGCTGGGATTACAGGAGTGAATCACTGCACTCAGCATGTATCTGGCCTAGCTTCCACCCTTACTACTCTTTCCCCATGCCTGCTACACCAGAGCCGCCCAGGCCTTGGTTATTTTTTTTCTAATGTACCAAGCTCATTCCCACCTTAGGGCCTTTGCATCTGCTCTTCCCTCTTTCCAGAACATTCCACATTCCTTGCTCTACATTATAGCTGGCTCCTTCTCATCCCTCAGTTTTCAGCTTAAAAGTCACTTCCTGAGGGGCCTTCCATGATTTCTGCAGCTAAGGAATCCTCCCTCCCCTACCACCCACCATTATTCTGTCATTTCCTCCTTTTTCTTCATAGCACCTGCCACAACTTGTAATTATAGACTCCTTTGCTTATTGGCTTTTTCTTCCAGTGCTCTATGAACCACATGAGAGCAGGACTATCTGTTCCCTTTCCCTGGCACCTAACATAGTGCTCTCCATATTTAAGGAATGAGTGAACGGATAACTGAAGTAAGGTTGGAAGGGAGGGTCCCTCTACTCTGTTTATGTAGCTGCCTCCTTGCACAGAAGCTGAGCCCCAACTGGGGCAGGATCCGATTTCCAGGGAGGGCTGGAACCCCCACCCCACCCCCCAGGAAGTGTTCTCAGCCCTGGGCCCTGGGTGCCAGGAAATTTGGCCTAGGTATCAGGGAGGGGCGGGAATCCAGCCTCCCTGCTGCCCAGCTGGGAAGGTCCCTGTCTCTTCCCAGCCGGGCACTTTTGCCCCCGCCTGTCCTGGGGTGCATGCGAAGATGAGGAAAGGTGAGTAGTGCTAGCCATTGGGGGGATTGTGTGACAGGGGCAGGGCAGAGAAAGCGCTGAATGGTTCCGCCTGGAGGGTGGGCAGGGCCAGGTAGGAGGTGCCCAGACCGACCCGGCTGCCTGCCCGCAGACCCGGACTCCTTCCTGAAGTCAGCACGGCTGCAGCGGCTGCCATCGTCGTCCTCGGAGATGGGCAGCCAAGACGGGTCGCCGCTACGGGAGACGCGCAAAGACCCGTTCTCTGCGGCAGCAGCCGAGTGCTCCTGCCGCCAGGACGGGCTCACGGTCATCGTCACGGCCTGTCTCACCTTCGCCACAGGTGTCACCGTGGCGCTGGTCATGCAGATCTACTTTGGGGACCCCCAGGTGAGGGGGACAAATGGGGAGCGGGAGGGAACTGGGGAGGAGGGAGTGGAGTAATGTTCCAGGAACCGTGGAAACTGGGGAATGGCTGAGTGGTGGAAGGGGACAGAGGGTGGTGACTTGGGGGAGAGGAAGGTCCCAAAGGGAGGAACTCCAGGGCGTGAGAGGGACAGAACAAGGGGACAGAACAAGGAAGGGGCTCGATCTATTAGAAGGCACTTGGGGTAATGAGGGCAGAGTCAAGGCAACAAGAGGGTAGGGCATCGACCTTCATCCCCCCCTAGAGTTCTGGGGCTAGTGGAGGTGCCCTAGGGAGGCGGACAGCTCCTCCTGCCCCTACCAAGTCCTCTCTCCCCTCCCAGATCTTCCAGCAGGGTGCCGTGGTGACCGATGCTGCCCGATGCACTTCACTGGGCATCGAGGTGCTCAGTAAACAGGGATCTTCTGTGGATGCAGCGGTGGCAGCAGCCTTGTGTTTGGGGATCGTGGCTCCCCACAGTTCTGGCCTGGGCGGGTAAGGAGCAGTGGAGGTCGGGGTCCCCCAGGCCTGTTGCTTGCCTCCTGCTCTGCAGGCCTCATGTGAAGCACTCCTAACTTAGGGAGAGGGGCAGTTGGGCCCCAATTCCTTGCATTTTCTCTTTCTACACCAAATTTCACCCCCTTCTCCCTGGATGGAGTCAGAAGAGCAAAGCTACCTTATGGAAAACCTGAAAGTGTTTTGAGAAGCTTTTTTTTTTTTAAACTGGAAAAAGAAATTTGTAAACCATAAATTAAGGTGCACAGGTGGAGGTATACTGTCATCACTTAAGGCAGAGATATTTAAACTCTTAGGATCATACATCCCTATGGGTCTGATGAAAAGCCTTGGACCCGCTGTCCTCCAAAAATATGCCCCACTCTAAGAACTCTTAAAACAGAAGTTGCAAACTGGCCACCCATGGACAACACCCAGCACACAGACTGGTTTGGTTTAGACACTGAACTGTCTTAAAATTTTGTTTGCTCTTGTTAAAAAGTTAAGAATTTTCATAAAAATCCAGATTTCCAACATCTCTTGAACAATCAGGAAATTCGATAACAAGTTGGGCCCACATTCTCACATGGCTGAAGTTATCTGGAGTGGAATAGAAGCTGCTTCCCATAATGGGGCATGCGCTGTCTGGTTTGCCATAGTTTCTACCACTTCCTCTTGTTTCTCTGTCCTGCTTGCCTTATTTTGTCATTTGGCTGTGGGCATTTAAGTTTGCAGCCCCCGTCTTAGATGTAAATAAGCCACAGAAAAGGAACAAGCTGACAGAGTTTCTGTCTTGGCTCCTGTAAGATCAGGTCTCCAAGCTTTACCAAAGAAATTCCTCTTTTGGTTTTGCATGTTCTATCCTTACATAATCCAGTCCTGGAGGAGGGGCAAGGGACACACCAAGTAGACAGGTGCAGGAAGCTGGCAGGGGTCCAGTTCTTGTCAGGGTAGGGGCATGGGGCAGAACATCCTGTTCTCCCTGTCTCTGGGCTTTTCCTAATCAGGGATTAAAGTCTCCAGTGACAGGGTAGAAGAGGTCCATGGACCCTGGGTCTCCAACCCTCTTGGTTTCACTCCCATCCTCTTAGGGTAGCTGAGTCTATGAATTATGCTGGGAGGGGGCTCAGACACCTGACCCCAAATGACAAACTGAGCCTACAGCTGTCACCACTGGTGGTGGAGGAGTGGCATGTTAATTGTACAGAGAGGTAGCATGTTATCATCACGCTTCCCCTTCTGTGTCTCTCCCAGTGGGGGCGTGATGCTGGTACATGACATCCGACGAAATGAGAGCCACGTAATTGATTTCCGGGAGTCCGCACCAGGGGCCCTCAGGGAAGAGACCCTGCAAAGATCCTGGGAGACCAAGGTGGGGACCCTGGTGAGAAGAGAGAGTTCAGGGGAATCTCTCTTCATTGCCCTTCTGCTAACCCAAGCATTAATTTGCTAAGTATTTACTAGGGGAGTGGAAAGAAAGAGTTGAGCAGGATTCTCTTAGGCTATGAGAGAGACAGGCAGCCCCCAAAATAAAACAATGAACTAGAAAATTTGGCTGGTTCATTACAGGTAATACTGCAATACCATACTTCTCTGGCAGTCTTACCTATCTGGCACATAGGAAGAAAAAAGGCTACTGAGTACCCCGAAATGTCACAAAGTTGATGCAATAAAACTCACACATCTCACTCTGAGCCAGTTGACTGTAACTTTCCCAGCCCCTGACATATTGAAAGATTAGAGGGGAACTGCTAGAGGCAAACCAACTGTCTGCTGAGAGAAAAAGAAGAAATCAAATAACTTGGAAAAATGGGTACTTAGTGCAGTGGCAAAAGCCAAACACACCCCTGAGCCTTCAGATCTCAGAGTAAGGGTGGTGTGAAACTGAATAGGTTAAATGAAGGTCCCTTGTCCACCATTTTAAAAGGCAGGGTTGCCTGGGCACAGTGGCTCACACCTGTAATCCCAACACTCTGGGAAGCCAAGGCAGGAGGATTGCTTGAGGCCAGGAGTTTGAGACCAGCCTGAGCAACATAGTGAGACTTTGTCTCTACAAAAAATGTTTTGAAATTAGCCAGACATGGTAGCATGCGCCAAGGATCGCTTGACTTGAGCCCAGGAGTTGGAGGCCACGGTGAGCCTGCCACTATACTCCATGCCACTGAACTCCAGCCTGGGTAACAGGAAAAAAAAAAAAAAAAAAAGGGCAGGAGTTGGTGAAATCCAATGTAGACAGGTGGCTGTCTAAACTGATTATGTCCTGGGTCTTGAAAGGTTTTGCTTAATTTATAAATCCCTCAACTATGGCAGCTAAAAGAGGCCTTTCTGCATTTGCCGATAGGAAGTCAGGGAGATGGGAGGGGTGCCTGCTTGGGAAAGCTTGTCCCTCCCCTGGGATACTTGGCCTGTGTCTCTCCCCTGTGCCAGCCATCCCTGGCTTGGGGCTCTGCGGAGTTCAGCCCAGCACCCCCCTTCCAGTGACCTGGTCTCCTCTCTCCCTCGCCTGCCCGCCTTGCCCAGCCTGGGCTCTTGGTGGGGGTTCCTGGAATGGTGAAGGGGCTACATGAAGCTCACCAGCTGTATGGCAGGTAACAACCCTCCCCCTGGGGACCAGGGACCCCCATTTGCATCTCTCCTTGGGTGGCCTTCTCCTACTTCCCTGGATTCTTCCTTTCCAAACTCCCCTTCCTAATATCCCCTTCCCTTGCCAGGACTCTCCTTCCCAGGAACCCCCCTCCCCCCAGGACCCCTCCTCCTTCCCCCAGGACCTCCTCCACCCCCTGCTCTCCGGCCCCCCCAGGCTGCCATGGTCCCAAGTCCTGGCCTTCGCAGCAGCTGTGGCCCAAGATGGATTCAACGTGACTCATGATCTAGGTCAGTGGGGCCTGGGGATTTAGGAGAGACATGAAGTTGACGGAGAGGGGTAGAATCTTTGAGATTTGGGGCCCAAGCCAGAGAGGCCCTCTCTTCCAGTTTGCTCCTCAGACCCCCTCCCCACCTTATCCCACCCTCACCTGGAGGCGACCTCAAACGAGGGGGTCTGGGAAGGGCCCTGAGACATCCCTGCCTCACACTTAACAGCCTCCTGGGGGGTCGGGGCACTTAGGGTGGGCCACTCAGCTCCCATCTACCCCACCTATTGCGCGTCTCATCCGGTCCAGTCCTGGCGCCCCGCCCTGCCCAGCCTCCCGTCCCTGCCTCTAGCCCGTGCCCTGGCTGAACAGCTGCCACCCAACATGTCCGAGCGCTTCCGGGAGACATTCCTGCCGTCGGGCCGCCCGCCACTACCTGGCTCACTGCTGCATCGGCCCGACCTGGCTGAGGTGCTGGATGTACTTGGCACCTCCGGCCCGGCCGCCTTCTATGCGGGCAGCAACCTCACACTGGAGATGGTGGCGGAGGTGAGTGCTCGTATTGTGCGGGTGGGGGCATGCCCCAAGGTCCCTATTGCAGGACATCCTTGTCTGCATTTTTTCCTTCCTTCCTTCCCTCCCTCCCTTTCTTTCTATATTATTTACTGTGGATGATGTTCATTTGAAATTTTAGAATAGTCAAAACTAACCTCTAGTGACAGAAATCAGATCAGTGGTTGGTGGGGCTGGGAGGAGTTGACTGGGATATGACACGAAAAACCTCCTGGGATGATAGAAGTGTTTTTTTTTTTTTTTTTTTTCTGAGACGGAGTCCCGCTCTATCACCCAAGCTGGAGTGCAGTGGTGCGATCTTGGCTCACTGCAACCTCCGCCTCCCAGGTTCAAGTGATTCTTCTGCCTCAGCCTCCTGAGTAACTGGGATTACAGGTGTGCACCACCACGCCCAGCTAATTTTGTATTTTTAGTAGAGATGAGGTTTCACCATGTTGGCCAGGCTGGTCTCGAACTCCTGACCTCAAGTGATCCACCTGTCTTGGCCTCCCAAAGTGCTGGGATTACAGGTGTGAGCCCCCTTGCCTAGCCAGAAGTATTCTGTCTTGATTCGGAGTTACCTTTGGGCTTCTCAGGGGTGATGCCAACCTGTGCAGGGGCTTGTCATGTCCCTCCCAGGCCTGGTAGAGACCCAGTATCGGCCTCAGCTTCCCTAAGCTCACAATCCTTCCCTGCTCTTGGGTTTTCTAGGGACTGAGGGAAGCACCTCTTTCATTGTTGACTGTCAAGACTAGGGAGATTGACACAGAAAGTTACCATCCAATCCCAAAGAGTCCCAGTCTCAGGCAGTAACAGGTGTGAGAACTGTCATTAATAGTGCAAAACTCCTAATGGAAAATTATGTTCATGATAAGGATGCATAGACTAACTCAGTGGTTCTCGCATCTGAGCCATGGGGATGATTAGATCTGTCTCTGCCATACAGTTGTGGGAATTAAATAGGTCTGTTATTCATTCAACATTCACAGAGTGCCTGCTCTGTGCCAGGCCCTGTGCTGGGCACTGGATGTGGTGATAGACTCAAACAGACTTAACTGGAAAGTCCAGGAGATTACTGACTTAGATTCTTCTGTGTCCAGATTATCAGTCCACTGTGTTAGGATTTGCTCTCCCTCTTTCTCTCTGTCTCAACTCTATTTTCATTTGTTTGGATTCACTCTCAGATCCTTTCCACCTGCTCCCCATCAGCCCATATCAGACCATCCTTCCAGCAAGCTATCCCAGAGAAAGAGCATTTCTCCTTCCCAGTAGTTCCAGCAAAAGCCTCCAAACTGTGTCTTATTGGCTCATCATAGGTCTCATGACTATTCCCAAATCAATCACTGTGGCACAGAAGGGAATGCCCCAATTGGCCAGGCCTGGGTTGTGTGCCCTTTCCTGGAGGTGGCAAAGGGAATGCAGGAGATTGTAACAAAGACCATCAGATCTTTGACAAAAAGAAACCCACAGTTGAATTTATTAACTTGCCAGAAAAAGGAACTCAAGAATTCAAATGGGCCAGGCATGGTAGCTCATGCCTGTAATCCCAGCACTTTGGGAGGCCAAGATGGGTGGATCACTTGAGCTCAGGAGTTTGAGACCAGCCTGGGCAACATAGTGAGACCTCATCTCTACAAAACATACAAACATTAGCCAGGTTTGGCTATAGTTTGGCTATAGTGGCATGTGCCTATAGTCCCAGCTACTCAGGAGTCTGAGGCAGGAGGATCATCTGAGCCTAGGAAGGTTGAGGCTACAGTGAGCCATGATCATGCCACTGCATTCCAGCCTGGGCAACAGAAAAAAAAAAAAAAAAAAAAAAAAAAAAAAAAAAAAAATTCAATGTGTAATTCACTGAAGATAGATAACTCAAGGGTTTCAAGTACTACTAAGCACAAAAAAAGAAAGGATTCAGAGTGGTTATGCTAATTTAGGGTTGACAGTCAGCACACTGGATAGGATGGAATGAGCCCATTGGTTTGTACCAGATTGGTTCATTGGTCAATAATGACTGCTTGGTTATGTCCAATAAGGGTCAGTCCTTCCAGGATCACTCGAAGTCATGGTTTTCTAGTGGCTTTAGTTGGTTATGGTGAGATGCAGCATTCAGTTTTGATATCTCTTAGGCAAGTGTGCCATAAGTGGAAAATCTTCCTTTTCCACAGGCAGAGAGAGCAGCAGGTACAAAGACACAAAGGCATGAGTTCAGGAACTTCAGGTCACTCTGCAGTTGCATAGAACTCACTGGGGAACAGCAGGACATGAGGTGGGAGGTGTAGGCCAGGGCCAGATCACAAAAGGTCTTGAATGGCAAGCTAAAGAGGTCGTTCATGGAATGTACCCAGTATAATGCCTGACACATCATAGGTGCTCAATGTTAGTGCTTTTCCCCCTTCCTTTTTCCTCAGGTATCTAAGGATAATGGGGTCTCTAAAGGCCATGATGGGAGTTGCAGAAGGCACAGAAGTTATAAACAGCTGACCTGTCTGTGATCCAAACATGTATTATAGGCCAAAACCACATGTCACAGTTGTGGGAGGTCATTCTCTCATTCTCTCCCCTCCAGGCTCAGCATGCAGGGGGTGTCATAACCGAAGAGGACTTCAGCAATTACAGCGCCCTTGTGGAGAAGCCTGTGTGTGGCGTGTACAGAGGTGACCTCTCCCCCAGCTCCCAGGGTCCCCACTCAGGAGAAGCCTCCCAGTCCATGGCCACATCGTTTTGGCCTAGAGACTCCTCTCCATTTCACAGGAGAGAAACTAAGGCAGTGAACTGCCTGGGCAGCCAACTGTGAAGCAAGCCAGAGCCAGCCCACCTTCTGAAAAGTAGCTGTGGGGTCAGTTACCCCAAGTATTTAGGATATTGGGGGGTGGACCTGGTCAAAAGGTCCGACCTGGAAGTTGGGGTTCTGGCCATAGGTTTTCTTGATTTGGGTTCTGTGTTGCCTCCAGCCTCTCCCCAGCAGCACTGTCAAAGTCCATCCAAGCTTCACCGTAGAACAAACCTTCAAGACAGTCATAGACCCAGCTCCTCATTGTGCCAAAAGGAAATTGAGGCCGGAGGAGAGAATAGAACTTAACTAGCCAAACTCAAGAAAACCAACAGGGAATCCAGAAAATGAAGCTTATGATATGGGTGGGGTCCATGTTTGCTGAACCCAAGGTGGCAGGTGCTGGATTTCTCAGAAGATTCTCGGGTTCTTTCCCTTATAGGAGAGCCAGATCACATCAAGCCCCAGGCAAGGTTTTCTCTGAGTTCAACTTTCCAGGCCTCAATCTCCAACCTGATTCCTCTGCCAGAGGCAGTGGAATATGAAGCAATGGAAAGAGCATATCAGCTGGGTGCAGTGGCTCAGGCCGGTAACTCCAGCACATTGTGTTGCTGAGGCAGGAGGATCACTTAAGCCCAGGAGATCATGACCAGCCTGGGCAACATAGTGAGACATGGTCTCTATAAAAAATTTAAAAATTACCCTGGCATCATGGTGTGCCTGTAGTCCTAGCTACTCAGGAGGTTGAGATGGGAGGACTGCCTAAGCCTGGGAGGTCAAGGCTACAGTAAACATGATTGTGCCACTGCACTATAGCTTGGGTGACAGAGTGAGACCATTATCTCACACACACACGCACACACACGCACACACACGCACGCGCGCACACACACACATAAATAAAAAGAAAAAAGGAACAAGCATAGCATTGGAGCTAGGAAGACCTGGGTTTGAGTACCAACTGTGCCATTTGCCTTGAACAAGCTGCTTCCCACTCTGAGCCTTGGTTCCTTCCTTAAAATGGAAATAATATTAGTGCCTACATCTTAGGATGCCCATGAGGATTTGATGAGATGATGTAGGAAGTTGCCCTGATCAGAGCACGCACTGAATGTGGATTTTCCATTTCCCCTTCCCAGCCTGGGTTGTCTCAACAATGCTAGTACCTTAAGTGCTCTGGATTCCCCTTGTCTCTCTGTACCACAGTTTCTGGACCTATCAAATATGTGTGATAACGGTAGCCACCGTGAGAACTAAATGAATTAATTAATGTTAGTGTTATGCATCAGCTATTCCTTTGATGTCCAAACATCTAGTAACAGAATAGGAAGAGAAGGTTGCTGCTGCCAAGAGGTTTGGGGCTGGATGAGACCATCAGGAGTCATGGATAGTATCCTGACCTATGGGAGAGCTGAAAGGAGACACATGACAGGCCAGGAATATAGACATCTGGTCACCTGTTTCTGCTCTGCTCTGCTGATAGCCTGCAGTGTGACTGTGGGCAAGCCACAGCCCTCTTGAGGCTTAGTTTTCTCAAATGGCAGAGGAAACTGAAGACCAGTGTTCTGAGTTCAAGTCCTGGCCCTGCCCTTGACTTGCCATGTGAACCTGAATGGGTCTCTTTGCCTCTCAGTGCTTCCGTTTCCCCATCTGGCAAGGGGGTTCAGCGCAGTGGTCTCAGTGTGTGTGATGGTGGGATGTGGAGATGGGATGTGGGATGTGAAGGTGCCTGACCCCTACCCTGCCATCAGTCACTTCCTGTCCTTTCAGGCCACCTGGTTCTTAGTCCCCCACCCCCGCACACGGGCCCTGCCCTCATCAGTGCTCTCAACATCCTGGAGGGCTTCAATCTCACCAGCCTGGTATCCCGAGAACAGGCTCTTCACTGGGTGGCAGAGGTAAGGCTGACCCCTCTGCCTTTCCCTGGATTTAGGGATATTAGGAGTGGGGAGATTGGGTACTGCCATAGGGCAGGACTAAATCACCTCCAAGTTTTCTCACACACAAAAATCCACTGGGTGTGGGTGCTGGGAGGGGTCTGGCAGCCTCTTCCATATCCCCTCTGTATTTTCAGACCCTGAAGATTGCGTTAGCCCTGGCCAGCAGACTGGGAGATCCCATCTATGATTCTACCATCACTGAGAGCATGGATGACATGCTCAGGTGGGTCTTGGGCAGGACCTGGGGACTGCAGAGGCAGTGGTGGGTGTGGGGAAAGGGTCAGTTGAAAAGCAGCTGGTGTAGCAATAAAGGCCTGAAATCCTAAGTCAATTTCAGCTCAACTCCAACTCACAACATGACACTGGGTCCCTCTCCGTACACCTCACCTTTCCTATCAGCACAGTGAGTTGGCCTACTTCATGTGGCTCTTAAATTTTTTTGAGGCTAGCATAGCACCTATAGGAGTCCATCTGCTCCTCCTTTTGAGTAGGAAAAGAAAGCTCAATACCAAACAAAGGCTGGGTGCAGAGGCTCACACCTGTAATCCCAGTACTTTGGGAGGCCAAGGCGGAGGGATCATCTGAGGTCAG
>NW_012101243.1:2262373-2273487 GCF_000951045.1 Mandrillus leucophaeus
GCTCACTGCAACCTCCGCCTCCTGAGTTCAAGCAATTCTCCTGCCTCAGCCTCCTGCCTCAGTTGAATTTATAAAAGTCTGGAGCATTACATGTTGTTTCTAAGATCAATGCAAACTTTGCTCTAAAACACACACACATGTGCCTATATGAAATCTGTTCAACCAGTTCATCCAGTAAATAGTTATTGAGCACTTACTCTGTGCCTTGGGAAAAAATTCTAATAGAAAGTAAAGATCCTGGCTGGATGTGGTGGCTCATGCCTATAATCCCAGCACTTTGGGAGGCCGAGGTGAGTGGATCAATTGAGGTCAGGAGTTCAAGACCAGCCTGGCCAACATGGCGAAACCCTGTCTCTACTAAAAATACCAAAAAAAAATTAGCTGGGTGTGGTGGCAGGTGCCTGTAATACCAGGTATTTGGGAGGCTGAGGCAGGAGAATCACTTGAACCTGGGAAGCAGAGGTTGCAGTGAGCTGAGAGAGCACCACTGTGCTCCAGCCTGGGTAACAGCAAAAGTCTGTCTCATTAAAAAAAAAAAAAAAAAATCCTCATATACAAAATCCTCCCCCAACTAAACTCTTAATAAAACTTTAGACTACAAACATTAGTCTAAATGAATCTAGTTTGTCAATTCAAAACAAATATTTTCTGATCATCCATTATGCACCAGGCACTTTTATAGAAAGGATTAAGAAGTCAGATAACTAAAAGGCTCTTGATTTAAACATTAAATAAATTAAAAGTTGGTTCCAGAAAAGAATCTAAATAATACCTAAATAAATTCATTCAACAGCTATTTTCTGGGTATTTCTTATGTGCAATTAATGAGCTTCTGCACTCATAGTTCTAGTAGTCCAGTGAGGGAGGTAGATTTCATCAAATAATTACACAAACACCACAAAAGTGAGGTAGGTGAGGTGTATAGAAAGCCTGTTGTTTGCTCATCTCCCACCCCTTGTCTTTTCAGCAAGGTGGAGGCCGCCTACCTCCGGGGCCATATCAATGACTCCCAGGCAGCCCCTGCCCCACTCCTGCCTGTCTATGAACTAGACGGAGCGCCCACGGCTGCCCAGGTGCTGATCATGGGACCTGATGACTTCATTGTGGCCATGGTTAGGTATGCCAGCTCAGACTCAGAACCTGGAACAAGGGATCCTCTGAACCAAGAGAGGGTGGGGGCTGGGTAGAGGTGAAGATGGGCCAGGGCTCACCCGACTCCACCTCGGCCCCCAGCTCCCTGAACCAGCCCTTTGGCAGCGGTCTTATCACCCCCTCGGGGATCCTGCTCAACAGCCAGATGCTAGACTTCTCCTGGCCCAACCGGACAGCTAACCACTCTGCACCCAGCCTGGTAAGATTTGCTTCCCCGCTTCCCTGGGGATCCTAAGGCCTATAGGTAGGAGGTGCAGTGGCATGGCTGCCCCTTTCTCCCTACTTTCTCCAGAATCTTCTAGTATAAGGAAGCCTAAAGAAGAAGTTCACCTCATCCCTAGCCCTGCTAAGTCTGGGACATGGAGCCTGGTGGGTCTGAAGAACTCTTGTCCCATTCTGTCACTGTCTTAACTGTGTGACCTCGTGAAGATCTTGCCCTCTCTGGGCAATTTCTTCACCTGTAGAATGAGGGTTTTGGCTCCGATTTGATGTTTTGGGCACTTTCCAGCACTAGTGGTGACGATGTGAGCTTGAGCTGATGGGGCTCAGCCCTATGTCTGGGCACCAAAGAGGGACCCAAGGAGGAAGGATTTAATAATTTTTATCCAGTTAAAAGCACTCTTACGCCCCATAGTCTGGGGTCCCAGTAGGGCAAATACATAGAGAGATGATCAGGGTGGGGTTATCCTGTTCTTCCCCATTGCCATCTTTCTTGGCTTGGTCCTTTCTCCTGTGACTCATAGCAGCCTCATAGCTCAGTGGATCCACTTATACCCCATCCACCCCACCCATCCAGGCACCCTACCCATTTCACAGACAGCAAACTGTTGTCTGGGAAGGGACCAGTCTCCCAGGAAAACTGGGCCTGTGGAAGATGTGGAAGAGGGAGAGCAGTTGGAAGGGTTGTGGAGTGGCCCTTTCCTGGTCTTGTCCTACCCCACCTCCCCCTTGTGGTCTCTGTCCTCTAACAACAGGAGAACTCAGTGCAGCCAGGGAAGCGGCCACTCTCTTTCCTGCTGCCCACAGTGGTCCGACCCGCGGAGGGGCTCTGTGGAACCTACCTCGCTCTGGGGGCCAATGGAGCTGCCCGGGGCCTCAGCGGCCTGACCCAGGTGAGGTTTATGCCATGGTTGGCCTTTTTCAGCCAGGAGCCAAACTGTGACCTAGACTGCAGATGCCTGTCGTATCTGTGGCTTGTTTCCATTCCTCATGCAGCAAACATGGGCTGAGGCTGCTTTGTGCCAGGTGCATCCTGGGCAACGTGGACACGGGCTGCTCTGAGTTTCTTAGTGAAAATGGAACTCCAATGCTTCCTGTCTTTCCCGGTTGCAGGGGAAATGGCAGGGTCAGTAGATTGAAAAGTGGGGTTAGCATCTGGGTGGCCTAGGTTCTGTTAACCTTAAGTCCCATTACACCTCTACCCAGCATCTGAATAGACAACCAGGCCTCTTTAGGGTGGGATTTTGAAAGGAAGGGCCTGCTTCTCTCCAGAACATCTCAGAATGGCTCCTTGAATGTCTTGAGAATCTGATATATATGCTAGGCACCTATTCTGGTAGGTGGTGAGTTAACGATCTTGAGTTCTGGAATCAGACACGCCTGGGTTCCAGCCCAAATGTTACCAATTTGTAACCATGTGATGCTGGAACATTCACTTAACAGCTCTGAACCTCAGTCTCCTCATCTTTAAAATGGAAGTAATAACATAGCTAACATTTAAAGAGTTCGTACTAAGTCCTGGGCACTGTGTTATGTGTGTTAACCATTTTAACCTTCCCAGTTCTGGGGAGAATCCTTATTTCTATTTTATAGATAAGGAAACTGAAGCCCAGAGAGGTTAAGACATTAGGTCAAGTACTTTCAGCTAGAAAGAGTGGGGAGGCAGTTTGGTTCCAGAGCCTATGCACACTCCTAACCACTAAGTTAAAGGCACCCACATTGTGCCCTAGACCACCCCTAGCTGTTAACCTTGCCCTATCCAGAGAGAAAAAAAGGGAGCCCTGGGCTAGATTAAGGAGACTTGGGTCTAGTGGTGTATCTTCCCTGGCTTCCTCTAAACTCTGGAGTAAGTCATTTCCCTTGCCGGCCTTCACTTTCCCTCTCTGTGAAATGGGAACAGTCATCACAGGCCTGCCTGTCTTCCAGGGCTGTTAGGAGGCTCGGATGACACCCAGTGTAAGAGTTCTCAAGAGTAAGGAGCCTGGACCAAGGGTGGGAGCTGAGGAATCCTGACCATCGCCCTGGGGGACAGCCCTGAGTTTTCTGTTCCTTGGCTACCACAGGTTCTGCTGAATGTCCTGACCTTGAACCGGAACCTGAGTGACAGCCTGGCCCGCGGCCGCCTGCACCCGGACCTGCAGTCCAACCTCCTGCAGGTGGACAGTGAGTGCGGAGGAGAGATCTTGTGGGGAGGGCACAGCGAGTGGTAGAGAAAGGACTCCTCCCAAGGGTGCCTATGCCTCAACCAGCACCAACTGCCAGTGAAGTTTGGTTTTATTTGGCAAATTCCTGTTGGAGCAGTGGACGATCTGGGGATTGGAACCAGTCTTGCCATTTCCTGGTTGTGTGGCCTTGGGAAATCCATGTCTCAACTCTGAGCCTCAGTTTTCTCATTTGTAAAATAAGACACAGTTGTTCATTCTTCAGACCTTCATTTACTCAACAGTTTGTATTGAACACCTACTGTTTTCTAGGCATCATCCTAGGTGCTGGGGATACTGCATTTACAGGCAAACAGGAAAATAAGTCATCAAAGAAATACGAGACAAATAAGTGCTCTGCTAACAGTCAGAGCAGGGTGACATAATAGGACTGATTCAATGATCAAGGAAGACTTCTCTTTGGTGATATTTAAGCTGAGATCTAAAGAGAGAGAAAGAAACTGGGTGCAGTGGCTCAGACCTATAATCCCAGGCTGAGGTGGGAGGATCGCTTGAGGCCAGGAGTTCAGGAGCAGCCTGGGTAACATAGTGAGACCCCCATCTCTATAAAATTTTTAAATTAGCCAGGCATGGTGCGTGCCTGTGCTTCTAGCTACTCGGGAGGCTGAGGCAGGAGAATTGCCTGAACCAGGGAGGCAGAGGTTACAGTGAGCCGAGATCACGCCACTGCCCTACAGCCTGGGTAACGGAGTGAGATCCTGTCTCCTAAAAAAAAAAAAAAACAAAAAAAAAAAACAGTGTAAGAGAGAGCCCACTGTACAAAGAACTGGTGCAGAACTGTGTAGGTCAGGGGAGCAAGTACAAAGAACTCAGGGCAGGAATGGACTTGGTGGTTCGAGGAATAAAAAGGAGACCAAGGTAAGCAAGGATGAAATTAGATCAGAGAGGCCGGCAGGCAGACGCCAGATCATGGACCTTATGGTGAGGAGATGGACTTTCACCTAAGGGCTTAATTTTGGCACAGCTGAATTTTATAAACAGGAAAGTGTGTGCACCTTTGAAGAGTTTTTATTATAACAATATATTAATATGACACTAGTCCAAAAGAATACAGAATTGATTGAGACACAGTCCTTGCCTATTCAATATTATCCCCATTCTATAGAGGAAGAAACTGAGGCTCACAGAAGTTATAAACTGGTCAAAGATCAACCACTAAGTGGCAGAACTTCAATTAGGACATACACCTGGCTGATACCAAAGACTCTATTCTTTACCGCACAGCTCTTGATATCTGCTGGACTGAATCATGTTAGAAGCAGAGACTGCGATCTTCAACGATCACATCCTGTAGTTGGCCAGTGACACTTGGATCCCAGCTGATAGATGACAAGGCCACGTCCTTGAAACTGAATTTTGTTCAACAAATATCTGCTGGTCTCTGTTGAACGTGAGGCTCTGTGCTAAGTTATTTGGGCTCAGCCCAGTCCTCCCCTCAGGGCCTTAGTGTAAGATGGAGGCATAAGGAGTGGGGGCTTGGTGAAGGGAAAGTTCATCCACCTGAGGCCCTGGGGAGGCTTTATGGAGGAGGCAACAAGTAGCTGGGCCTTGAAGTATGAGTAGGAATTTGGCATGTGGAGGTAAAGGACATTCTGGTCAGGAGGAACAGCCTAGGCAAAAACCAGAACGAATGACTCAGAGAGCAGTCGGGAGGCTAGCTGTTGTTTCCCAGAGTTCTGAGTTTACCCAGCACCTTTGTGACTTTTGCCACATTTGCACACCATCTAAACCATTATGTACAGAACATGTCTCTATAAATGAACTTCCTTTTAGCCTAAATGTATTTTATTTTATCATTTTTTTGAGATAGAGTCTCACTCTGTCGCCCAGGCTGGAGTACACTGGTGCGATCTCAGCTCACTTCAACCTCCGCCTCCTGGGTTCAAGCGATTCTCATGCCTCAGCCTCCCTAGCAGCTGGGATTACAGGTGCACATGCCACCACAGCCGGCTAATTTTTGCATTTTTGTAGAGATGGGGTTTCCCCATGTTGGCCAGGCTGGTCTCGAACTCCTGATCTCAAGTAATCCACCTACCTCGGCCTCCCGAAGTGCTAGATTTACAGGCGTGAGCCACCACGCCTGGCCCTAAATGTATTTTTAAAATAGACCTTATATTATAATTACAAATGGAAAAATGACATCATTTGCCACAAATAGATGATAAATAGCTACCATCTATTTGTTAGCTACACAAATAGATACGTGCAGTTTTTAGTTAAATATTGTTGCCCATGGAAGGCTCTGAGACTGCTTTCTCCATTAAAGGAGATTAGGAAGTGTTAGAGAGCAGACTGAAACTTGTTCCTTGCCATAATCAAAAGGATTGAAAGTGAACCACAAAGGACATAGATTTTCGATTAAGTGATTTAATACTATTCAAGATTGGGTCTTCATCTCAAGAGCTGCCGAAAGCCTTCCTATTAGGGAAAGAAGAAGACTAGATCTTTATTGAGAAGCGGTATGATGTGGAGTTACAGGGCTTATCACAGAGGTCAGCCTTAAGATTATCCAGTTGAGAAGGGGAGACACATGACCTGAGTTGTCTTATTTAGGGGAGGTAGATTGAGGGGAGGAGAATTTAAGTCAGGGACATATGAGAAGCAGCTGGGATATGGCCCAGGCAAGAGATGATGAGGGCCTGAACTTATCCAACGGGATGGGGATTTGTTCATCTATCTAGTAAGTATCTGCTCAATATTTACTATGTACTGACCCTGGACTGGGGATCAATAGCAAACGAGACAACGTTCCTACCTTCAAAAAGCTTATAATCTAGTGGAGGGAGACACAGTAAATAAATAAACAAATACAGGTAACAGTAAGTACTTTGGAAGAAAACCAAAGAAGGTAAATATGGTAGGGACTGCTGTTTTAGGTAATGGTGGAGGAAATTCTTGAAGAGGTGCCAAAGACTGGACTGAAGTAAGGGGACCAGCAGTGTGACTTTCTAGGAGAGCATTCCAGACGGAAAGAACAGGAAGTGCAAAGGCATTGAAGTAGAAACATGTTTGACCTTCTAAAGGGACAGCAACGAGGCCAATGTGGCTGGAATACAGTTAAGCAAGGTGAGGAATAGAAGGAAATGAGGGAAGGAATTTAGAGAGGTAGCAAGGTCCCAAACAATGTTGGGCTTAGAGGCACCTTGGTAAGGACTTTGGATTTTATTCTAAAAGCCGTTGAAGCTGTTGGAGGGCTTTGAGCAGGGGAAGTGACAAGGTCTGACTAATGGTTTAAAAGGATCCCCTTGGCTGCTGTTTGAACAGGCTATAAGAAAGGCAGGGGGCCGGGCATGGTGGCTCACGCCTGTAATCCAAGCACTTTGGGAGGCCGAGGTGGGCAGATCACCTGAGCTCGGGAGTTCGAGACCAGCCTGACCAACAAGAAGAAACACCGTCTCTACTAAAAAAAAATAGAAAATTAGCCGGGCATAGTGGCTCATGCCTGTTATCCCAGCTACTGGGGAGGCTGAGGCAGGAGAATCGCTTGAACCTGGGAGGCAGAGGTTGCCGTGAGCCAAAATCGTGTCATTGCACTCCAGCCTGGGCAACAAGAGCGACACTCCACCTCAAAAAAAAAAAAAAAAAAAAGGAAGGAAGGAAGGGAGGGAAGGCTGAAAGCAGGGAGACCAGTAAGGAAGGAAGGGAGGGCTGGAAGCAGGGAGACCAGTTAGTGGATTATGCAGGAATCCTGGCAAGTAATGATGGCAGCTTGACTTTGGCAGGTGAAGATGAAGATCCACAAAGCCCCTTTCTCTTTTTCTTTTTTTTCCTTCCTCCCTCCCTTCCTTCCGTTCTTTTCTTTTCTTTTTTTTGAAACAGGGTTTTGTTCTGTTGCCCATACTGGAGTGCAGTGGTGCAATCTCAGCTTACTTTACTGCAACTTGTGCCTCCCAGGGTCAAGCGATCCTCCTACCTTAGCCTTCTGAGTAGCTGGGACTACAGGCATGTATCACCAACCTTAGCTAATTTTTAAATTTTCTGCAGAGATGGGGTATCCTTATATTGCCCAGGCTAGTCTCAAATTCCTGGGCTCAAATGATCCTCCCACCTTAGCCTCCCAAAGTGCTGGGATTACAGGCATGGGCCACTGCACCTGATCTGTCCTGTTTTCAATATGAAGAATGACTGTATATTATTGATCACTTACTGTATGCAAGGTTCAGTGCTGTGTGTGCATTATCTCTGTTAGTCCCTGCAACTTCATGTTCTCATATAATCCCTATTTATACATGAGGAAACTGAGGCTCAGCAAGGTAAAGTGATTTGCCCAAGGTCATACAGCTCTGTGGTGGAGCAGCCAGGACGAGGATCAGGTCTGACTGTAGGACTCTTGAACTAGTGCTCTGTGCATTCTGAATGTGTGTATGTTGGGGATGGTTTTTCAGGTGAGTTCACAGAGGAAGAGATTGAGTTCCTGGAAGCCAGGGGTCACCACGTGGAGAAAGTAGATGTCTTATCCTGGGTCCATGGCAGCCGAAGGACCAACAACTTCATCATCGCTGTTAAGGACCCTCGGAGCCCAGATGCAGCTGGAGCCACCATCCTGTAGAGCAGCGGGGTGGGGCGGGGTCTCTGCTCCCCCACTTTGCATGTTCCCAGAGTCCCTCCTTCTCCCAGGTTTGGTCTCAGGGGGACCCCATGGATGCCCCAGATCAGGGGCCAGAGGGGGTGCTTAGCAAACCCAATCCCAGAGTAACTGGAAAATTCTCCATCAGGAGGCCGCTGGTGGTGGTGGTGGTGGTAGTGATGGTGATGATGATGGTGATGAGTGTCAGCATCCACAGCCAGGCAGGCAGGACCTTGAGGAATCAGACTGTCTATGTGTCACCTCCCCTCCTTCAGCCATGCTGGCCCTGAACTTAGGGATGTGCTTGCAAACCCTTCTCAAGGGTCTCACAACCCCAACATCTTCAGACTGGCCTGACCTGGGCCTTGTCTTCTAATTCCTTTCTCCTGTTCCCAGCCTCATTTCTTAAATGACTAGGAATTTTTTAATGGGCCATTATAGGGAGGGGTTGCTCCTCTTTTCCCACCAGGTTGAGGTGGGGGCCTTGCATCTGGGGGTCCCCAGGGTATGGGGTGGGGGTGGGGACAAGCTCAGGGGCTTCCATTTGCAAAGGGGAATTAAAGAAAGAATGTTGCTTAACTATGGCTGTGGTTTAATTTATATTTAACTGGGTTGAGAGTGGGAGTGGGAGAAGAGACCTCGACTCGCCCTGTCCCAGTAACCGACTCCAGAGTAACCTGGAGTCAGCGTTGAAGGACTCATAATAATATCTGCTGTCCAGCTAAGACATGCACCAATAATAATAATAATTCATAACAACAGTAATAACTATAGTAGATAGCATCTAATCTTTATTACAAGCCTCACAAAGTAGGTACTAATATTATTGCCATTTTACAGATGGGAAAAAGGCCAAAAGAGGTTAAGGGACTTGTCTAAGGTTCTTCATCTGTTAAATGGAAGAACTGGGGTTCATCTCAGCATGTCTAACCCCAGAATTTGTGCTCTTAACCAATTCCACACCTGTTAGTTGAACTATTTGTTATAAAGTATATGTCATATAGTATATATCAGACAATAAGTACCTTTTATAGATATCATTCATGCCTCCATCTACTTTGTACCTTCAGGTACTTTGTTAGGCACTAGAGATTCAGCACTGAACAAGACAGGCTTTTTTTTTTTTTTTTTGCAACAGAGTTTTGCGCTTGTTGCCCATGCTGGAGTGCAATGGCGTGATCTCGGCTCACCACAACCTCCGCCTCCCTGGTTCAAGCGATTCTCCTGCCTCAGCCTCCCGAGTAGCTGGGATTACAGGCATGCACCACCATGCCTGGTTAATTTTGTATTTGTAGAGACGGGGTTTCACCACGTTGGTCAGCCTGGTCTCAAACTCCCGACCTCAGGTGATCTGCCCACCTTAGCCTCCCAGAATGCTGGGATTACAGGCATTAGCCACCGCGCCCAGCCAAGACAGATTTTTTAATGGGTTTGCAGTCTATAGCAGCAGTCAAACGTTAAAGAAATAAGAGCACAGATAATTCGGATAACTGCCATCACAATAAGCTCTATGAGGGATACTAAGAGAATATATATCAAGAAAGTTAATCTAGGCTAGGCGCGGTGGCTGAAACCTGTAATCCCAGCACTTTGGGAGGCCGAGACCATCCTGGCTAACACGGTGAAACCCCGTCTCTACTAACAAATACAAAAAACTAGCCGGGCTAGGTGGCGGGCGCCTGTAGTCCCAGCTACTCAGGAGGCTGAGGCAGGAGAATGGCGTAAACCCGGGAGGTGGAGCTTGCAGTGAGCTGAGATCTTGCCACTGCACTCCAGCCTGGGCGACAGAGCAAGACTCCGTCTCAAAAAAAAAAGAAAAAAAAGAAAGTTAATCTAGTTTGAGGATCTGCAAAAACCTCCCTGAGAAGGTCATGAGGATGAATAGGATTGACAGGAAAGGATTAGATATGGGATGTGGAAATGTCATTCTAGCAAAGGGAACAGTATGTTCAAAGGCATTGTGGTGAGAAGGAATGTGTCATGTTTTAGGAGGTGAAAGAAGGCCTATATATTCTTCCTAGAGCAGGGGTTGGCAGAGTTTTCCTACAAAGGGCCAGAGAGTAAATATTTCAGGCTTTGTAGGTCATATGGTTCCTGTAGTAATTACTCAACTTTGTTGCTGAAGTGCAAAAGCAGCCATAGACAATGTGTAAGACAACATCCTGATGGCTGTGGATGTGTTCCAATAGAACTCTTCCTTCTCTTTCTTTTCTTTTCTTTTCAGACGGAGTCTCTCTCTGTCACCCAGACTGGAGTGCAGTGGTGTGATCTGCAAGCTCCGCCTCCCGGGTTCGCGCCATTCTTCTGCCTCAGCCTCCCGAAATAGCTGGGACTACAGGCACCTGCCACCAAGCCTGGTTAATTTTTTTTTTTCCTGTGTCTTTTTAGTAGAGACAGGGTTTCACCATGTTAACCAGGATGGTCTCGATCTCCTGACCTCGTGATCCGCCCACCTCGGCCTCCCAAAGTGCTGGGGCTATAGGTGTGAGCCACTGCACCCAGCCAGAACTTTATTTTCTAGAAATAGACCCTTACTGCCATAAGAGCGGTAGTGTGCTGACCCCTACACTAGAGCACCCCGAGGGGATGATGGGATGAGATGAAACTGGTGAGGTAGGTAGATCATTCTTATGAGGCTGGTATTAATTCCCCATTTTATTGATGAGAAAATTGTGACGTGAGAATCATGAAGTAACTTACCAGAGAGCACCCAGCTGGTAGTTGGCAGATGCATGATTCAAAAGCAATCTGTTTGACTCCATAGACTATGTCTCTCTTTCTTTCTTTCTTCTTTTCCTTTCCTTCCTTCCTACCTTTCTCTTTTATCTTTTCTTTTCTCCCTTCTTTCCTTCCCCTCCTTTCACAGATCCATGATTCAAAAGCAATCTGTTTGACTCCATAGACTGTTTCCCTTCCCTTCCCTTCCCTTCCCTTCCTTCCCCTCCCCTTCCCTC
>NW_012101243.1:2273747-2289244 GCF_000951045.1 Mandrillus leucophaeus
CTCTTCCTTTCCCCTCCCCTTCTCCCTCTCCCTTTCCCCTCCCCTTCCCTTCCCCTCTGTCTCACTCTCTTTTTCTCTTTCCCTTTCCTTCTTTCTCTTTCTTCCTTCCTTCCCTGCCTTCCTTTCCCCTTCTTTCCCTTCCCTTCTCTCCCCTTCCTTCCTTTCTTTCTTTCTTTTTTTTTTTTTTAGAGACAGGGTCTTACTCTGCCACCCAGCCTGGAGTGCAGTGGTGCAATCCCTGTTCACTGTAGCCTCGACTTTCTTGGTCAAGCAATCCTCCTGCCTTGGCCTCCCAAGTGGCTGGGACTACAGGCGTACACCACCACACCTGGCTGATTTTTCATTTTTTGTAGAAACAAGGGTCTCACTAACAGCCCAGGCTGATCTTGAACTCCTGGCCTCAAGTGATTCTCCTGCCTTGGCCTTCCAAAGTGCTGGGATTGTAGGCATGAGCCACTGTGCCTGGCCACTTCTTTAAAATTTTTTAAATTATTTTATTGGATTGCGGATGTAACAGTTTTTCAAATATCAAACACTTTATAGATATATAATGTGTATCTGTAATCCACCCCCTCAAAATCCAAACTTTCCAAAAATCTCACTATCAATAATTTAATACACATTCCTCCAACCTTTTTCTGTACATTAACATATATTCTGTTTAAAAAGTAAAATGGCACTATATTTTCACACTGTCTACAACTTCCTTTTTAAAAAATTTACCAATATAGCATGGGCATTTTCCCCTGTTAATATATATGGATCCACTTTATTATTTATAATAATGCATCATAGTTCCCTGAAGGGTTTAACTAGTTTCCTTTTGATGGATGTTTGGGTGATCCTTGTCCTGATATCTTTAGGTGCTTGAGCCATGCCTGTAGTCATACCAGCTCTCCCAGGCTGTCTTTCAAATGACAGAGTGTCTTAGTTCATTTGGGCTGCCATACCAAAATATGATAAACTGGGTAGATTGGAGCAGAGATTAGTGAAATAGAGAACAGAAAAACAATAGAGAAAATCAGTAAACTCAAACCCTGGATCTTTGAAAAAATCAACAAAATTGACAAACCCATCCCAGATTGATCAAGAAAAAAAGAAGACTCAAATTACTAGAATCAGAAATTAAAGATGGGACAGTACTTACAATCTTACAGAAATAAAAAAGGATTGTAAAGAAATACTATGAACAATTGTACGTTAATAAATCAGATAACTTAGATGAAACGTAAAATTTCCTAGAAAGACACATACCAAAACTGACTCAAGAAGAAATAGACAATCTGAGGAGATGTATAACAAATAAAGAGATTAGTAATATATACTAAAAAGCAAACTACTTACAAAGAAAAGCCCAGGTCTCAGATGACCTCACTAGTGATTTCTACAAAACATTTAAAAAATTAATACCAATTCTATAAAAAAACTTTCCATAAATAGAAGAGGAAGAAACGCCTTCTAGTTTATTCTGATACTAGTTTTACCTTGAAATTAAAATCCAACAAACACATAATAAGAAAACTACAGACCAATATTCTTTTATGAACATGGATGCAAAAATACTCAACAAAATACTAGCCAACAACATAAAAAAAGAAGTATACCCTGCCTTGGTGCGATACATTCCAGAAATTCAAGCTTGGTTTACTATTCAAAACTCAAGTATTGCATTATATCTTTTTGGTAGAATAAAAAACAAAAACCACATGATCATCTCAATAGATGCAGAAAAGGCATCTGACAAAATCCAACACCCCTTCATGATAACAAACAAACAAAAAACACCGCAAACTAGGAATAGAAGAGAACTTCCTCAACATGATAAAAGGCAAATATGAAAAACCCTCAGTTAACATCATAGTTAATAGTTAAAGATTGGATGCTTTCCCACTAAGATTAGAGCATACCCATTCTTGCTACTTCTATTCAATATTGTACTGGATGTTTTAGTCAGGGCCGTTAGGCAAGATACAGAAATAAAAGGCCTCCAGATTGGAAAGTAAAAAGTAAAACTGTTTTTATTTGCAGATGGCATGATCTTGTACACAGAAAATCCTAATAAATCAATGAAAACAATGACAGCTAACAAAGGAGTTCAGTAAGATTACTAATACAAGATCAGTATAAAATCAGTATAAAGTTTTTGTACGCTTGCAATAAACAACCTGTAAATGAAATGAAGAAAACAATTCTGGCCAGGCGCAGTGGCTCCCACCCGGAATTGCAACAATTTGGGAGGCTGAGGCTGGAGGATTGCTGGAGCCTAGGAGTTGGAGACCAGCCTGGGCAACATGGTGAAACTTTGTCTCTACAAAAATTAACTGACAGTGGTGGTGTGTGGCTGTAGTCCCAGCTCCTCAGGAGGCTGAGGTGGGAGAATAGCTTGAGGCCAGGAGATGGGTTGCAGTGAACCAAGATGGCGTCACTGCACTCTAGCCTGGGCATTAGAGTGAGACCCTTAAACAAAAAAAGAAAAAGAAAAAAGAAAGAAAATTCCACTTACTGAAACATCAAAAAGAATAAAATATTTAGGAATAAATTTTATAAAAGAAATATAAAACTTAAAACTACAAAACATTGTTGAAAGAAATGAAAGGAGACCTAAATAAATGTAGACATTCTGTGTTTATAAATCGAAAGATTCAATTTTGTTAAGATGCCAATACTTCCCAATTGATCTACAGATTCAACGCAATCTATATCGAAATTTCAGCAGCACTTTTTTGCAGAAATGAATATGGATGATCCTAAAATTCATATGGAATTAATTGTAAGGGACACAGAATAGCCAAAACAATCTTGAAAAAGAACAATGTTGGAGAACACACATTTCCGGATTTCAAAACTTACTACAAAGTAATCAAAACAGTGTGGTAGGTATAAGGATAAACATATCAATGGAACATAATTGATAATCCAGAAATAAATCAATATATCTATGGCCAATTGATCTCAACTAGCGTGCCAAGATCATTCAATGAAGAAGGAATAGTCTCTTTAACATACTCACATACACGAAATGAAGTTTGAACCTTACCTCACACCACACACAAAAAACTCAAAATGGATCAAAGACCCAAATATAAGAGTTAAAACTATAAAACTCTTAGAAGGAAACATAGGGGTAAATCCTCATACCTTGGATTTGGCAATGGTTTCTTAGATATGGCACTGAAAGCACAGTGACAAAAGCAAACATAGATAATTGGACTTCATTGAAATTAAAAAGTTTTGTACATAAAAGGACAATACTGAGTGAAAAGACAGTCCAAAAATGCGAAAAATATTTGCCATCTTATATCTGACCTGAGTACTTTATATAGTACCCAGAATATATTAAAAACACTTAGAGTTCAACAACATAAAGACAAATAACTCAATTAAAATATGGGCAAAGGACTTCAATAGACATTTCTTGGCAGGGCACAGTGGCTCATGCCTGTGATCCCAATACTTTGGGAGGCCAAGGTGGGCAGATCGCTTAAGACCAGGATTTCAAGACCAGCCTAGGCAAAATAGTGAAACCCCGTATATACCAAAAATATAAAAAATTAGCTGGGTGCAGTGGCACGTGCCTGTAGTCCCAGCTACTCGGGAGGCTGAGGCAGGAAGATCCCTTGAACCCAGGAGATCAAGGCTGCAGTGAATTGAGATCGTGCTAATGTACTCCAGCCTGAGTGATAGGAGTGAAGCCCTGCCTCAAAACAAAACAAAACAAAAAAGACACTTTTTTTTTTTTTTCTGAGACAGAGTGTCACTCTGTCACCCAGGATAGAGTGCACTGGCGCCATCTTGGCTCACTGCTACCTGCACCTCTCGGGCTCAAGAGATTCTCCCACCTCAGTGCCCTTTGTAGCTGGGACTACAGGTACATGTCACCACGCCCAGCTAATTTTTGCATTTTTTGTAGAGATGGGGTTTTGCCATGTTGCCCAGCCTGGTCTCAAACTCCTGGACTCAAGCAATCCTCCCGTCTTGGCCTCCCAAAATGCTGGGATTACAGGTGTGAGCCACTGTGCCTGGGTTTCAACAGACATTTCTTCAAAGATAAGTCTATGATAAGATACTGAATATCATAATCACTAAGGAAATGTAGATTAAAACAGGTCAAAATCACCATGAGATACCACTTCACAACAATTAGACTGGCCATAAATATTATTTTTATTTTTTATTTATTAAAATTTTTTTTTATCTTTCATTTAAATAGAGATGAAGTCTTACTGTGTGGCTCAGGCTGATCTCAAACTCCTGGCCTCAAGCAGTCCTCCTGCCTCAGCCACCCAAAGTACTGGGATTACGGGTGTGAGCCACTGTGCCCCTACAACAATAATTTTTGAAAAAGGAAATAACAAGTGTTGCTCAGGATGTGAAAAACTAGAGTCTTCATACATTATTGGTAGAAATGTAAAATGGTACAGCAGCTATGGAAAACAGTTTGGCATTTCTTTAATAAGACAAACCAAATTACCAAATGACCCAGCAACACCATTCCCAGGCATAAACCCCAAATCACTGAAAACAGGTGTTGAAAGAAAAACGTGTACATGAATGTTCATAGCAGCACTATTCACAATCCCAAAAGGTAAAAAACAACCCAAATGTCCATCAATGGACAAAAAGATAACAAAATGTGGTATATTCATACAATAATACATATTATATTATTCAACTATGAGAAAGAATGAAGTACTGATACTGATACATGCTACAATATGGATGAACCTTGAAAACATTGTGCCAAGTGAGAGAAGCTAAAAGGTTACATATGATTCCATTTATGTGAAATATCCATAATAGGCAAACTGATAGAGACAGAAAGTCAACTGGTGATTCCTTAGGGCTGAGGGAATGGGGGAGTTGGGGAGAGGGAGATATCTAAAGAGTATGGAGTTTCTTCTGAGGCAATGAAAATGTTCTAAAATTGACTGTGGTGACGGTTGCACATATCTGTGACTATACTAAATACCATAGAATTACACTTTTTTTTTTTTTTTTTGAGACAGGGTCTGGCTTTGTGGCCCAGGCTGGAGTATAGTAGCATAATCTCAGCTCACTGCAAACTCCGCCTCCTGGGCTCAAGCGATCCTCCCACCTCAGTCTCCACAATAGCTGGGACTGCAGGCATACACCACCACATTCAGCTAATTTTTGTATTTTTGGTAGAAATGGGGTTTCACCATGTCACCCAGGCTGGTCTGGAACTCCTGGACATATGCGATCTGACTGACTCAGCCTCCCAGAGTGCTGGGATCACAGGCTTCAGCCGCACACCCGGCTGAATTACACACTTTAAATGAGTAAATTGTATGGTATGTCAATTATATTTCAATAAAGTTGTTTTTTTGTTTTGTTTTGTTCGGGAAAATTGTTTTTTGTTTGTTTTGTTTTTTGTTTTGAGACAGAGTTTCACTCTTGTCACCCAGGCTGGAGTGGAATGGCGGGATCTCAGCTAACTGCAACCTCCACCTCCCAGGTTCAAGCAATTCTCCTGCCTCAATCTCCTGAGTAGCTGGGATTACAGGCACCCACCACCATGCCCAGCTAATCTTTGTATTTTTAGTAGAGATGGGGTTTCACCATGTTGGCCAGGCTGGTCTGAACTCCTGACCTCAGGTGATCCACCCGCCTCAGACTGCAAAGGTGCTTGGATTACAGGCGTGAGTCGCCGCGCCCAGCCTGTCAATAAAGCTGTTTTTAAAAAGACATAGGATTTGGTAATATCAGCTAAGAGCTGAATGCAAACTCTATGACCCAGCAATCCTAGTCCTAGGTTTTTATCCAGCAAAAAAATTGTACACATGTTCATCCAAAGACATGTACAAGAATGTTCATGGTAGTAAAATTTAAAATAACTCTGACCTGGGTGCGGTGGCTCAAGCCTGTAATGCCAGCACTTTGGGAGGCCAAGGTGGGCGGATCACCTGGGGTCGGGAGTTTGAGCCCAGCCTGACCACCATGGAGAAATCCCATCTCTACTAAAAATACAAAAAATTAGCCAGGCGCAGTGGCAGGTGCCTGTGATCCCACCTACTCGGGAGGCTAAGGTAGGAGAATTGTTTGAACCCAGGAGGTGGAGGTTGCAATGAGCCGAGATCACGCCATTGCACTCCAGCCTGGGCAACAAGAGCAAAACTCCCATCTCAAAAAAAAAAAAAAGCTCCGGCTAGGTGTGGTGGCTGATGCCTGTAATCCTACCACTTTGGGAGGCCAAGGCACGCGGATTGCCTGAGCTCAGGAGTTCAGGACCAGCCTGGGCAACACAGTGAAACCTTGTCTCTACTAAAAAATACAAAAGAAATTAACCGGGCGTGGTGGCATACACCTGTAGTCCTAGCTACACGGGAGGCTGAGGTCAGAGAATTGCCTGAACCCAGGAGGCAAAAGTTGCAGTAAGCCAAGATTGCACTATTGCACTCCAGCCTGGGCGACAGAGCAAGACTCCATCTCTAAAAAATAAAATAAAATAAGATAAAATAAAATAGCTCCTAAGTGGAAACCCGCATGCCCATTAACAGTAGAATGGATAAATTATGGTGTATTCAAACAATAAAATGCTGGCCAGGTGTGGTGGCTCACATCTGTAATCCCAGCACTCTGGGTGGCAGAGGTGGGAGGATCACTTGAGCCCAGGAGTTTGAGACCAAGCTGGGCAACATGGTGAAACCCCATCTCTACAAAAAATACAAAAATTAGCGTGGTGTGGTGGCATGCACCTGTGGTCCTAGCTACTAGGGAGGCTGAGGCAGAAAGATTACTTGAGCGTGAGAGGTTAAGGCTGCAGTGACCTGTGATTGCAACACTGCACTCCAGCCTGGGTGACAGAGCAAGACTCTGTCTCAAAAAAATAAAAAATAAATAATGAGATGCTACCCAGCAATGAAAATGAACATGCTACAACTACATGCAACAATGTAGATGAATCTATAAGTTTAACTCCTGGTGAGACTAATCTATGGAGTTAGAAGTCAAAATACTGTTTACCCTTGGAGGCTGTGGGTAATGACTAGAAGGGGCTTCTTTGGGGCTGAATGTTCTATTTCTTGATTTCAGTGTTAGACATGTGTGTTGGCTTTGTAGAAATTCATCAGGCTTTATACTTATGATTTCTGTACTTTTATGTCTTTATATTATACTCTAATAAAAAGCTTTACAATTTCAGAATATTTTTGAAAACAGATTTTTTTCTCCCCCACCCCCACCTTTGTGTGTGTGTATGTGGTCACTTGATACTCTTCCATTTTTTAAAATTGTGTAATGATTACTCTATTTCTTCTATTTTTTCAATTTTTTTTTTTCCTGAAGAGCAAGCCATGGCTTGCCCATAGTAAGCTCCCTACTTTTTTTTTTTCTTTTTTCTTTTTTCTTTTTTTTTTTTTTTTTTTGAGATGGAGTCTCACTCTGTCATCCAGGCTGGAGTGCAGTGGTGCGATCTTGGCTCATTGCAACCTCTGCTTCCCGGGCTCAAGTGATCCTCCCATCTCAGCCTCACATGGAGCTGGGGTTACAGGCATGATGCACCACCACGATTGGCTAATTTTTATATTTTTTTGTAGAGATGAGGTTTCACCATGTTGCCCTGGCTGGTCTCTTAATTCCTGGACTCATGCAATTCACCTACCTCCACCTCCCAAAGTGCTGGGTTCACAGGCATGAGCCACTGTGCCTCGCCGTAGTATGTCTTTATGCAAAGCAGAAGTGACCCCTTTCTCAAGGCATTTTATTTCCATATGTCTGAAAATTGTTACAATGAACGGATTCTGTAATAACAAGGCATTTTACTGCCATCTACTGGTAAATTATCATAATAAATTTACAAATTACAATATCATGTGAATGGTGTCCACTTAAAAGTGATATCCTTCAAGACTAGTGAACAATACAGTCAGGATGGCTAATGGTAACCCCAGGAAACCAAGAGGCAAGATGTCTGCTTTTGCCTTCTTTATACAGATGTGCAGAGAAGAACATAAGAAAAACCCAGAGGTCCCTGTCAATTTTGCACAATTTTCCAAAAAGTGCTCTAAGAGGTGGAAGACAATGTCTGGGAAAGAGAAGTCTAGGCCAGGCACAGCAGCTTATGCCTGTAATCTCAGCACTTTGGGAGGGTGAGGCGGGTGGATCACCTGAGGTAAGGAGTTTGAGACCAGCCTGGCCAACATGGTGAAACCCCGTCTCTACTAAAAATACAAAAAATTAGCTGGACATGTTGGTGGGTGCCTGTAATCCCAGCTGCTGGGGAGGCTGAGGCAGGAGAATGGCTTGAACCCAAGAGGCAGAGGTTGCAGTGAGCTGAGATCGTGCCATTGCACTTCAGCCTGGGCGACAAGAGCAAAACTCCATCTCAGAAAAAAAGAAAAGAAGAGAGAGAAGTCTCAATTCGATTAAATGGCAAAGGCAGATAAAGTGCACAATGAGACAGAAAGGAAGGATTATGGACCAGCTCAGGGAGGCAAGAAGAACGATCCTAATGCCCCCAAAAGGCCACTGTCTGGATTCTTCCTGTTCTGTTCAGAATTCCACCCCAAGATGAAATCCACAAACCCCGGCATCTCTATTGGAGATGTGGCAAAAAAGCTGGGTGAGATGTGGAAGAACTTAAATGACAGTGAAAAGCAGCCTTATGTCACTAAGGTGGCAAAACTGATGAAGTATGAGAAGGATGTTGCTGACTATAAGTCGAAAGGAAAGTTGGATGGCGCAAAAGGTCCTGCTAAAGTTGCCTGGGAAAAGATGGAAGAGGAAGATGAAGAAGAGGAGGAGGAAGAGGAGAAGGTAGATGAATAAATAAACTGTCAAAAAAAAAGTGATATCCTTCTTCAGGGCAAAATTCATCCAACTAAATGTGTTAAGTCTGTGATTTGACACTGTTGTGACGAACCCTGCAGACAGTAAAATGTAGACACTCTCTAGGTGGTTTTGTTCTTTCTTTTTTTCCCCTGTTTTGTTACTGTTTTTCTTAAACACACTGTCAGTCTTTTCTTAAACACACTGTCAGTCTTATCACTGCAACGCTTAAGCCTATTTAGACATACATGAAAGTAGAAGTCCAATAAATACAAATCAAATTATCAAAGAACAATTGATTTTCTTCACTCTAGTCCAAATCTAGAACAATCCTGGATGTTTTAGGACTGTTTTTCTTGCTCAAAACATGTTATGAAATAGCCTGATCACCTCTTCAGAAGCCTCTCTCAATCTATTGCTTGTTGAGACTATCATATGCACTAAGGTTTCTCCTAAACATTTCTAGGTATAAATTCATTAATATGCTTGACAACCTTATGGGGTAGGAGCCCTTATTCTCTGCATCCCATAGGTGAGGCAACTGAAGCACAAAGAAGTTACATTTCAAGTGATGCTATTACAAACATAGCTTCCTTGGGGAGCTTATAGTCTACTGGGGACACAAAACGAAACAAAGCCATGTAAAGATTTTTAAACAATATAAAGGAGAAAATACTTTGGACCCTGTTGGACAAGTCATTTATCTCCTCCCGGTTGCAGCTTCTTCATCTGTATAACGTAGAAGTTGGATTTGCCCAAGATCACACAGCTAATAAATGGCAGAGCTAGAATCTGAACTTGAGTGTTTCAGCTTCAGAGCCCAATATTGTAATCATTATGCTATACTATCTGCTAGTTCATGGCCTGTTTTTGTTCCTTTGCTGCCTGCCTGCAGGCAACAAGTATTTGTGTTGCCTAGGCTCCTACTATTTTTACCTACAGGATCCACAGGTGCCCAATTTGGGCCCCTGTCTTCTCAGCATCTTGCATTCTTGCAGATCCCAGGAATACCCATGACCCTTGGCTTAAGGACATGGACATCAAGGTGAAAAAATTAGGATAGTGGCTCTGGAATCTTTTGTGTATGTGTGTATGGTAAAATATATATAACATAAAATTTGCCATTTTAACCATTTTTAAGCCTATAATTTGGTGGCATTAAGTATATTCACATGCAACCATCACCACCATCTACCTCCAGAACTTTTTTGTTTTCCCCTACTGAAACTTCATGCCCATTGAACACAAACTTCCCATTCCCTCTTCCTCTAGCCCTTGGCAACCACTCTACTTTCTGTCTTTATGAATTTGGCTACTTTAGGAACCTCATATAGGAGGAACCATACAATATTTGTCCTTTTGTGACTGACTTATTTCACTTAGCATAATGTCTTCAAGGTTCATCCATGTTGTACGTTGTGTCAGAATTTCCTTCCTTTATGAAGGTTGAGCGATGTTCCATTGTATGTATAGACCACATTTTGCTTATCTATTTAACTGTCCATAGATATGTGGGTTGCTTCTACATGTTGGTTATTGTGAACAATGCTGCTTTGAACAGGGGTGCACAAATATCTCTTTGAAACTCTGCTTTCACTTCTTTTTTATTTTTTAAATTTTATTTTGAAACAGAGGTTTGCTCCATCACCCAGGCTGGAATGCAGAAATGGAAACATGGCTCACTGCAGCCTCAACCTCCAGGGCTCAACTGATCCTCCCGCCTCAGCCTCCTGGGTAACTGGGACCACAGGTATGTGCTGCCACACCTGGCTTGTTTATTTATTTTTAAACTTTGAGACAGGGTCTCATCTGTCACCCAGGCTGGAGTGCAGCAGTGTGATCACGGCTCACCACAGCCTCCAGCTCCCAGGCTCAGGCGATCCTCCCACCTCAGCCTCCCAAGTAGCTGGGATTATGGGGGCGCCTATGTTTAACTTTTTGAGGAAATGCCAAACTGTTTTCCACCATGGCTGCATCAATTTACATTCCTATCTGGGTGTGGTGGCTCACGCCTGTAATCTCAGCATTTTGGGAGGCCAAGGCAGGTGGAACACTTGAGCCTAGGAGTTGGAGACTAGCCTGGGCAACAGCGTGAAACCTAGTCTCTACAAAAAATGCAAAGATTAGCTGGGCATGATGGCGCATGCCTGTAATCCCAGCTACTCTAGAGGCTGGGGTATGAGAATTGCTTGAACCCGGGAGGCAGAGGTTGCAGTGAGCTGAGATTGCACCACTGCACTCCAGCCTGGATGACAGAGCAAGACTCTGTCTCAAAGAAAAACAAAAAACAAAAACAAAGTACATTCCCACCAGCAATGCATAAAAGTCCTAATTTCTCCACATCCTTGCCAAAACTTGTTATTTTTTGCCTTTTAAAAAAAATAACAGCGGCTGGGCGCCGTGGCTCATGCCTGTAATCCTAACACATTGGAAGGCCGAGGCAGGCAGATTGCCTGAGCTCAGGAGAGTTTGAGACCAGCCTGGGCAACATGGCGAAACTCTGTCTCTACGAAAAATACAAAAATTAGCTGGCCATGGTGGTGCGTGCCTGTAATTCCAGCTACTTCAGGGGCTGAGGCACAAGAATTGCTTGAACCTGGGAGGCGGAGGTTGCAGTGAGCTGAAATCACACCACTGCACTCCAGGCTGGGCAACAGAGATTCTGTCTCAATAAATAAATAAATAAATAAATAAATAAATAAATAAATAAATAAATAAAATGGGTATGAAGTGGTATCTCATTATGGTTTTGATTTGCATTTCTTTAATGACTACAGAGATTGAACATCTTTTTGTGTGCTTATTAGTCATTTGTATATCTTCTTTGAAGAAATGTCTATTCAAGTCCTTTGCCTTTTTTTTTTGAGACAGGGTCTTACTCTGTCACCCAGCCTGGAGAGCAGTGATATGATCTTGGCTCACTGTAGCCTCCAATTCCCAGGCTCAAGTGATCCTTCCACCTCACCTCAATCTCATGAATAGTTGGGATTACGGGCACACATGACCATGGCCAGCTAAATTTTTAATTTTTTGTAGAGATGAAGTCTTACTGTGTTGCCTAGGCTGGTCTTGAACTCCTGGACTCAAGCAATCCTCCTGCCTTGGCCTCCCAAAGTGCTGGAATTACAGGCGTGAGCCGTAGCACCCAGTCTTATTGCAGAGTTTCTGGAATCTTCCAGAGCTTTCTTACCTCTAGAAGTCTCTGTGGGTTTGGAAGTATGTCAATGAGGTCTTCTCAGCCTCTGGACTGGCTGTTGTCAAGACCTCTGTATCTACAGGAGGAAGTAGCCAGAGCTTTTCATTCAATCTTTCAGGTAAATTAATCAAGTCATTCATTCATTGTATCTTTATCCAAAAAATCATTCTTTGACTATGTCAGATTTCCAGGCTAACACAAAAGTACAAACTGTTTGGTTCTGTTTCTATGGAGATCAAGAACTGTCAAAGTTAATCTACGGTGCTAGAAGTCAGAATAATGGTTACATTTGGGGGAGCAGGTATTTATTGGAAGGGAACATATAAAAGAGAACAAATGAGAACTTTCTGGGTTGATAGATCTATAACTTGATCTAGATGTTGGTAACACAGGAATGTAGGCAAAAAAATTATTAGATATACACGTAATATTTTTTCATTTTATTGTGTATAAATTTCAGTTTTTAAAAGTTAGAATAAAAAGCTTCAGAAAAGTTTTTTTTCCCAGGATATTTTAAATTTCTTTGGTGTTAATTTCATAGGCTCAAAGGTCTAAGGTGCCCCCCTGTTGCGGTTGCCTGTGGTTCTCTTTGCTCCTCTCTGCCCTCTTGGGCCCAGTACCTAGCATTGTGCTTAGGATTCACAAACGCAGCAAATACTTATTGAGCACCTACTCTGTGCCAGGCACTGTGCTATGTGCTGAGGAAACAGTGTTAAACAAGATGGATAAGGTTTTCTTCCTTATTGTGTCCATAGTCTAGTGGCAAAGACAGGCAATAATGACTTAGTACATTCTATTGAGGACAAGCACATCGTGCTAAGAAAACCTGTCTGGGAATGGGTCAGGTAAAGTATCCTTGGAGTAGCCCTGTTTGAATTGGGATCTGAAGGCTGAGAGTTATCTAAGTGGGGAGAGCACTGCAGGCGGGTGATCAGCATGTACAAGGGTTCTCAGAAGGGAGGGAGAACAATGTGTAAGAAATATCACTGTAGTTGCAACCCAGAGAAAGGGGAAGAGGGCCCTGAGATAAATCTAGAGATGTGAGGAGGCCAACATTTATTTGACTTTTATCTTAAGAGCAATGTAGAGCCATCAGATTTTTTTTTTTTTTTTTTTTTTTTTTTCCTGACAGTCAGGGTCTTACTCTGTAACCCCAGCTGGAGTGCAGTGGTATGATCTCAGCTTACTGCAGCCTCAACCTCCCAGGCTCAAGCAATCCTCCCATCTCGACCTCCCGTGTGACTCGGGTCACAGGCGTGCAGCACCATGCCCGCTATGTTTTTGTCTTGTTTTCTTGAGACACGGTCTCCCTTTGCCACCCAGGCAGGAGTGCACTGGTGTTATCTCGGCTCACTGAAGCCTCTACCTCCCAGCCCATGTGATTCTTGCCTCATGCCTCAGCCTCCCGAGTAGCTGGGACTACAGGTGTGCACCATCATGCCCAGCTAATTTTTGTATTTTTAGTAGAGATGGGGTTTCGCCATGTTGCCAGGCTAGTCTCGAACTTCCGAGCTGAGGTGATCCGCCCACCTTGACCTCCCAAAGTGCTGGGATTACAGGTGTGAGCCACTGAGCCCAGCCATTTTTGTATTTTTTGTTGAGACAGGGTTTGCCATGTTGCTCAGGGTAGTCTCGAACTCCGGGCTCAAGCGATCCACCTGCCTCAGCCTCCCAAAGTGTTGGGATTATAGGCACGAGCCACTGTACCTGGCCATCATCAGATACTTTTAAGTAGGGTAGTGACATGATCAGATTTCTGATCATTAGAAACATTACTCTGACAGCAGGGTGGAGAATAGATTAGAGGGCGGTCAGGGTAATGCGAAAAGATGGTGGGTATCCCAGTTCAAGCATACTGTGTGTACTCAGTAAATACAGATGGAATGAAAGGGTTCCTGACTCTCTTTCTTCTATGGGATCAGTAGGACTGATCTGTTTAATTAGTTTACATCTACCTGCTCATCCTCCATCTCCTGTGATGCTCAGAACAGACCCCTAACTCCCATTTTACAGATAAAGAAGCTCAAGTTCAGAGAGGCAAGGACAGCTATCAAGAGCAAAAGCCAAAGACAGCTACCATACCATCCAGCAATCCCACTCTTAGGTATACACCAGAAAAAAGGAAATCAGTGTATGGAAAAGATCTGCACTCGCATGTTTACTGCAGCCCTATTCACAATAGCCAAGATTTGGAAGCAGCCTAAGTGTCCATCAACAGATGAATGGATAAATAAAATGTGCATATACACAATGGAATACTATTCTGCCATTAAAAAAGTGAGATCCTGTCATTTGCAACAATATGGATGGAACTGGAGGTCATTATGTTACGTGAAAGAAGCCAGGTACAGAAACACAAACTTCACATATTCTCACTTATTTGTGGAAGCAACAAATTTTTTATTTTTTATTTTTATTTTTGGGACGGAGTCTCACTCAGCTGCCCAGGTTAGAGTGCAGTGGCGCGATCTCAGCTCACCGCAACCACCATCTCCCAGGTTCAAGAGATTCTCCCGTCTCAGCCTCCTGAGTAGCTGGGATTACAGGCACTCGCCATCATGCCCAGCTAGTTTTTGTATTTTAGTAGAGACAGGGTTTCACCATGTTGGCCAGGCTGGTCTTGAACTCCTGACCTCAGGTGATCCACCCGTCTTGGCCTCCCAAAGTGCTAGGATACAGGTGTGAGCCACCGCACCCAGCCAGGAGCGAAAAATTAAAACAATTGAACTCATGGAGATAGAGAATAAAAGGAGGGTTACCAGAGGCTAGTAAGGTTAGTGGGGAGGTGGGTGAGAAGCGGGAATGACAAAAGAATAGTTACAAAGAATGTATAAGACCTAGTATTTGCTAGCACAAGAAGGTGACTATAGTACAAAACAACTGGCCAGGCGCGGTGGCTCACGCCTATAATCCCAGCACTTTGAGGGGCTGAGGCAGGCAGATCATGAGGTCAGGAGTTCGAGACCAGCCTGGCCAATATGGTGAAACCCCATCTCTACTTAAAAAATATACAAAAATTAGCTGGGTGTGGCGGCAGGCGCCTGTAGTTCCAGCTACTCAGGAGCCTGAGGCAGGAGAATCCCTTGAAACAGGGAGGCGGAGGTTACAGTGAGCCGAGATCGCGCCACTGCACTTCAGCCTGGGCGACATAGTGAGACTCTGTCTCAAAAAACAAAACAAAACACAAAAACCACACACACACAATTTAGCTGTACATTTTAAAATAACTAGAGTGTAATTGGGTTGTTTGTAACACAAAGGATAAATGCTTGAGGTGCCAGATACCCCATTTACCATGATGTGATTTATTACATGATGTATGCCTGTATCAAAATCTCATGTACCCCATAAATATATTCACCTACTACGTACTTACAAAAATTTAAAAAATACATCAGTGTAGTGTGGGAAAAAAGAAAACTAAAACAAAAAAAATTTTTTTTTTTTGAGACGCAGTCTCGCTCTGTCGCCCAGGCTGGAGTGCAGTGGCTGGATCTCAGCTCACTGCAAGCTC
>NW_012101243.1:2290564-2294743 GCF_000951045.1 Mandrillus leucophaeus
AGGGCTGGCCGGGGTCTGCACGGGGTGGCGCTCCAGGCCCGGGGAACAGGCGGGAGCCAGTAGTGGGGTCGTGGTCAGGGTCGTAGAGAAGGAACACTGGATCCGAAAGGAACCAGGATTGGGGTCCATGGGCTGAGAGGATGGCAGGACGTGGAACTGGGTTAGGCCTTGGGCGGGGTTAGAGCCCTAGTGCAGGTAGAACCTGGTGATTGGGATGGAGGCATGGGGGCCAAGCTTAGGCTGTCAGGGCTGGAGCAGTTCTTTGCGGGGAGGGAAGGAGGTGATTGATGAGGAATGAGGGCCCTTTGGGTACAGACGCTGGTATCAGATTGGGGCAGTCCTTGGGGTACTGGGGCTGATTTGCAAAGCTGTATAACTCCCAAGGCTCTGAAGACTTACGTTCCAAGCATCCTCCACCCCCTATTGGGGGAAGCAACAGGAAAAAGGAGGTGTTTGATGAGAGAAAAGGGGGACAAAAGGGGACTGAGGTTTGGGTGCAGGAGCTGACCGGCAAAAGAGGCACAGAGAGTGGAACTGGTTGGCAAGAAAGGAAAGAACCTTTATCAACTTAGGGAATTGCGTGTGTCTTTAAAAGGAGGGACCCGGCTGTTTGGGGGCGGTGACCCAAGGTGTCTTCCCTGGAAGGGGACAGCCCACAGCTTAAGAGCAGGGTCACCTGGAGAGGTCATCCGAAAGGCGTTATTGAAGCCAGTAAAATGGTGAAGAAGAGTGAATGTATAAAAACTACAAAGGCCTGAGAGATCAAGTAAAGATTTCAAATCAGGTAGTGATTTTAGCTGAAACAGAAAGGTAAAGTTGACTTTTCAAGATCTTACAAGTTAGTAGCAGAGGGTCTACTGGAAATGGTCAGCTGCCTGCTCACTAAACACATTGCCTTAAATGAGTTTGCTAGCTGGGAGAAAGGTGTTAAGAAATGAACCATAACATTCTTGTGATGAAACTAAAAGCAAACAAACAAAAACAATAAGAAGTGAAGCGTAACAGTATATACCAGATAACTATTAAATTTGTTTTGTTCCTTTAATGACTTTGGCAATACAAAGGCTGAAGGGAATACAAAAGAGGGTAGGCAGCCAGTTATTTGGTATTTCCTGGCTCATCTCTAATTGTGCAAAGAAGTTGTCTTTGAGACCTTCTAACTTTGTAGAGTTTTAAGAGATGCTCCGGCCAGCCATAGTGGCTCATGCCTGTAATTCCAGCACTTTGGGAGGCCAAGGCGGGAGGATTGCTTGAGCCCAGGAGCTGGCAGACCCCATCTCTACAAAAAAATAAAAAAAATTAGCCACCTGATGTGGCTTGCATTTTTAGTCCCAGCCACTCAGGAGGCTGAGGTGGAAGGATCACTTGAGCCTGGGAGGCCAAGGCTGCAATGAGCCGTGCTGTGATCGTTCCATGATATTCCAGCCTGGATTACAGAGTAAGACACTGTCTAAAAAAAAAAAAAAAAGAAAAAAGAAATGCTTCTTCTCTTCTAGGTGTTTACCACAAAGGGACACAAAATCCTAAAAAAGAAAAGTGAAAAATTGTAAAGACCCAGAGTCTCTATTTTGTTAATTGAAGTTGGATCATGTTAGAGAAGAATTCAAAGTTCGCACGGGCTGTGGGAGAGTTCTGAAGGAAATATGCAAACTAGTCATGGAAAATAGGTCCAGGGCCCCATATAATCAAAGAGAATTAATGAACAGAAAGGTTATGAGGGCAAATATAAAATAAGATTGTCAATACCATATGTATATACCGCAACACAATTCATTTGTTCTGGGTTTTTCTTTTCTTTTTTTTTTTAATTTGTGAAGATGGGATTTCAACATGTTGCCCAGGCTGGTCTTGAGCTCCTGAGCTCAAGTGATTTGCCCATCTTGGCCTCCCAAAATGCTGGGATTACAGGCGTGAGCCACTGTGCCCAGCCTGTTCTGGGTTTTTCTAATGAAGGAAGACCTGACCTTATCTGTGCCATGGACCCCTTTCAGAATAATATTTTTTAGTTGTATAAAATAAAGTACATTGAATTATAAGGAACACCAATTATATGGAAATATAGTTTCCAAAATATACAAATCTAATATTCATATACTTGTTTATCAGCACATTAAGAAATCAGATTTAGTGATGGATCCGATAATTACAATTTCAAAGACGTGATGCGCATAAAGCCTACTTCAAGATTATATGCAACAACTGTAGTATGATATAAAGATATTTGAGATTTCTGTTGTTACAGAGTCATAGATACTGCTAATACTAGAATGGTATGTTACCTACACTTATATTTGAATAGAATAATAATTTTCAGTTAGAGATTAATAAAAGAGATTTTTTTTTCCTATTCGAGTTCACAAACCCCACTGACGTCCTATCTATAGACTCCTGTCTGTGAACCCCAGGTTAAGAAACCCTCCTCCTACTACCAGGCATGTCTTCTATTCAGCAAACATTTACTGTGCCTCAAGGCATTTACTGCATATCAAGCATTATGCTGGGCTCTGTAGATTCAGAGGTCTTTAAGGCAGAGTCACTTCACTTTGGGTATGCAGCCCTATGAGTGAAGTAGACATATGAGCAATCATAGTTCAGGATGGTCGACACCAAAGAAGAGTTATTAAACATTGTAAGGACACAGAGATGGGTGTGTCTCTGCTCAAAGAATCAGGGAAGGTGTTTTGAAGGGGTGACATTTGAGATATGTCCTGAAAGATACAGGAGTTTGCCAGTGATATAGAGAGAAGGGCCTTTCAGGTAAAGACACGTTTTCAGGGAATGTATTAATAACTGAATGTGGCTGGAGCATAGAATGTGTGTGAAAGCATGGCCAGAGATGATACTAGGAAGACCGTATTAGGAACCTGGTTGTGAAGGACCTTGCTAAGGAGTTTGGACTGAAACCTCAGCTGAAAGAGGCATTCAAGATCTTCGAGAAGGGAAGTATGGGGTGGAGGTTTAATTTCTAGGAGATAAATGGATGTTCTTTGGAAGGAGGGTAGACCAAAGACCAGAGAGGTAATGAGGATCTGAACTAAGGCGGAGGCTGTGGGCATTGATCAGAGTTAGAATTTGCAGGTGTTGACGATTGACATTGTGAGTGGTAAAAGGGAGGAGTTTTTTAGATTTCTGGTTTGGGGTGGTGGCTGTCAAAAAAGGTTTGAAAAAGTGAAAGGAAAATGAGGGGAGAATTCTCATCGCTAATAAGGGTGAAAAGGTTTTTTTGGCAGAATAATAGGGTTGCTGTCAAGTGTAGTGTAGTTTTTGGTTAAGGAAATCAGAGGTGTCAGCAGACATAAAAGACAGGCGAAAACGTGGAAAGTATCCTACCTATAGTGTAGAAATAGCACAGCTGTCTATGTCAGGGGTCAACAAACTGTGGTCCATAGGTCAAATCTGGCCCACCATCTGTTTTTGTAAATAACGTTTTATTGGAATACAGCCACACTCATTTATTTATATATTGTCCCTATCTTCTTTTATGGTACCAATAGCAGAGTTGCGTAGTCATGACAGAGATGTGTTGTGTCAGTTCACAAAGCTGGAAATACTCTTTACAATAACACTTGCCAACCCCTGTTCTATATGTCTGAGGGTTGGATGTTCAACCTCTAATTTGCCATCTAATGTCTATATGATGATGGAGAATGAATAAACGTCTTGGTTCTGGCCTTTGGGCTGGATTACCCATGCACTGTGTACCTGCAGCACAACACAGACCCCTGAATATTTATATCAGTCAGTGATGGCAAGGTCTATTGTTCTGGAGTGTACTGTGTGGTAACTGTGGTAGTGCCAGCTTTACGCAGATTAGATAATGCTTGGGCTTGTTTTGCTGTTTTTCTTACTGGGTTGTCTTTTACAAAATATTTCTTTATGGATTCTGATTATTAATCCTTTGTTGTTGATAGGTATTACAGATGTCATTTCCCAGTTTCTTGCTTATTTTAAATTTTTTTTTTTTTTTTTTTTTTTGAGATGACGTCTTGCTCCGTCGCCAAGGCTGGAGTGCAGTCATGCCATCTCAGCTCATTGTAACCTCCGCCTCGTAGGTTCAAGTGATTTTCTTGCCTTAGCCTCCCAAGTAGCTGGGACTACAGGCATGTGCCACCACACCTGGCTAATTTTTGTGTTTTTAGTAGAGATGAGGTTTCATCATGTTGGCCAGGCTGGTCTCAG
>NW_012101243.1:2296138-2298829 GCF_000951045.1 Mandrillus leucophaeus
AGTGCAGTGGCACGATCTCCACTCACTGCAAGCTCCGCCCCCAGGGTTCACGCCATTCTCCTGACTCAGCCTCCTATGTAGCTGGGACTACAGGCGCCCATCACCATGCCTGGCTAATTTTTTGTGTTTTTAGTAGAGACGGAGTTTCACAGTGTTAGCCAGGATGATCTAGATCTCCTGACCTCGTGATCCGCCTGTCTCGGCCTCCCAAAGTGTTGGGATTATAGGCGTGAGCCACTGCGCCTGGCCTGCTGTTTATTTTTATGGCCCTGTAGACATTTAATTTTCTGATTCTTACTTTACTGAGGTTTTGAATGTTGTCTCCCCCAAACCAATAAATGACATATTGGGATGGGGGAGGATGGCCAGAAATTGACAGATGAATTTGTGGGCAAGTAAATACTAAAATCTATTTCTAAGGATGAGCCATACTTGATCATAATGAATAGAATGATAATTGAAATTAAAAGATGAGGTGAAATTCAGCTTAGCTCCTTGAATATTTGGGCATCTACTATGTGTTAGATACTGTATTAGAAAATTACCACATTGGTGATAGAAAATTAGCCGGCCAGCTTTATGAAATACTCTAGAAGAACTCTTTTTACTTGTAATATGGAGCTGTTATCCAAGAGAGTGGTTGGAGGAGAAAGGAAATATAGGTATTATTTTCTCAAATATTTATTGAGCCCTACCATGTATACTGGAAACTGGCTAGAACTCTGCAAGATACCAGGATGAATCTAGCCAAGGTTTGTATGCTGAGGAATGTCTGTAATGTGTTATGGAGCTGGGATACTAGAGAATAGTACCTGCAAGAGGTGGCCTGTGAATGAAACTGCCAAGAATAGTTAGTATCTTAATACTTGGAGATGAGACAGTACTGTATTTTCAGGCTGAGTGAAAGTGTAAGCACAGAGGTGGGTATTTAGGAGATGGTAAAGAATCCACTTTGCTTGGAGAACAAGATTGTTATAAGGGTGTTGTTGGACTTAAGGCTGGAAATGGAGATGAACAACAGCAACAATAATAGATAAAACCTAAAATGAATAAATAAAACTTAAAAAAATTAATAGTAGTAGTGGTTTTTTTTCCCCCAGTGTGCTTTGGGTAGGGTTTTTTTTGTTTTGTTTTGTTATGTTTTGTTTTTAAATAGAACCAGGGTCTTACTCTGTTGCCCGGGCTGGAGTGCAGTGGTGTGATTATAACTCATTGCAGTCTTTAATTCCTGGACTCAAGTGATCTCCTGTCTTGGTCTCCCAAATTGCTAGGATTATAGGCGCAAGCCATATGCCTGGTCAGTGGCTCACAGTTTTTGCATGGTTACTATTTGCAAGATAATGTGCTAAGCATTTCATAAGTAGCATTTTATTTAATCCTTACAACAACCTGATGAGGTAGGCACTGGTTTTTAATCCCTTTTTACATATAAAATGAGGAAGAGAGCTAACAATTGATACAGAAAATATTTGAGTCCAGGTAGTCTAATTTCAAAGCTTGTCTTCCTAATCTCTGCATACCATACAATCAAATCATGGAAGGCTTTGAATCTCCATTTCTATTCCAAGCTGGGAAGTTTGGACTTGATTGACTAAATAGTGGAAAGTCATCGAATGTTTTTCATCAGTGATCTAATGAAAGCTGTACATTAGGAAAGGAAGCCTGATTGTGAAGTGTAGGATCGGCATGGGGAGAAAGGAGAGGTATGGAGCTAGTTTACTCTCTTACTTTTCACTAGATTGGATGGGTGCTCCTTTAGGACTGGGCTGGTGTCTGTCTCTGCCTTCCCTCTTCCCTCCCTTCGGCTCCAGTGTCTGCCTATTTTGATGTCTGTCATATTCATTTATTTTTTTAAATGTGATCTTTTTCTACCTCACCTTATTCTAAAAAGGACGTAAAGTGGCTGCCTAGGAGCTCAATAAACGTTCTGAATTAATTAGTAAATAACTAGAGTTATATTTAGGTGTATACACAAATGAAATACTATGGCTTTGATGGCAGTAGTAATGCAGCCCTAGGGTTGGTCATATGCTTTATTTGATATACAAGCTCAATAAAGCAGAAGGCCAGGACCACACCTTTACCTTATGATGAATTGTGTATTCTATGTCAGTTACAATATTCATTATCAGTTAATAAATTAACTATATCAGTTAATATTAATGAGCACCAAATTCAGAGGGTATTCATACTTTAAATAGATATTTCGGTTTGTATTTAGCATTAACCAGCTGCAACTCCCCACTCCCATACACAAAGGCAACAAAAGTTCCCATTAATCAGCTCCTTTACTGATATTGAATCTATTGAATATCAGTTCAATAGTACCCATTTATGTACATTTTCTTTTTCTTTTCTTTCTTTCTTTTTTCTTTTTTTTTTTTTTGTGACGGAGTCTCACACTGTTGCCCAGGCTGGAATGCAGCGATGAGATCTTGGCTCACTGCAACCTTCACCTCCTGGGTTCAAGGGATTCTCCTGTCTCAGCCTTCCAAGTAGCTGGGACTATAGGTGCACACCACCACGCCCAGCTAATTTTTTTGTAGCTTTAGTAGAGACGGGGTTTCACCATATTGGTCAGGCTGGTCTTGAACTCCTGACCTTAGGTGATCTACCTGCCTTGGCCTGTCAAAGTGCTGGGATTACAGGTGTGAGCCACTGCACTGCACCCAGCTGCTTTTTTTTTTTTTT
>NW_012101243.1:2301249-2302852 GCF_000951045.1 Mandrillus leucophaeus
GTAGCTGGGACTACAGGCATGTGCCACCACACCTGGCTAATTTTTGTGTTTTTAGTAGAGATGAGGTTTCATCATGTTGGCCAGGCTGGTCTCAGACTCCTGACCTCAAGTGATCCACCTGTCTTGGCCTCCCAAAGTGTTGGGATTACAGTTATGAGCCACTGCACCTGGCCTGTTGCTTATTTAAAAAAAAATCTGTTTAAGGTGTCATTTGTTAAAAAGTTCTGAATTTTAGTGTCAACTTTATCAATCTTTTCCTTCAAGATTTGCAGTTATTCTTTGTTTTGTTTTGAGGCAGGGTCTCGTTCTGTCACCAAGGCTGGTGTGCAGTGGTGCAATCTCGGCTCACTACAGCCTCAACCTCCTGGGCTCAAGCAGCCCTCCCGCCTCAGCCTCCTGAAGTAGTTGAGATCACAGACATGCACCACTGTGCCCTGCTACTTTTTGCATTTTTTGTAGAGGTGGGGTTTCGCCATGTTACCCAGGCTAGTCTCAAACTCCTGAGCTCAAGCAATCCACCCGCTTCAGCCTCCGAAAGTGCTGGGATTACAAGTGTGAGTTACTGTGCCCAGCCTGCAATTATTCTTTATATTCTGGAATCCCTCTGTTGTTTTCAATGGTCAGATCTTTAATGTATCTGGAATGGATTCTTATGTGTAGTGTAAGGTAGGGTCCAGTTTCATTTTTTTTCCCTACGTATAACCAGTGATCCCAGCATCATTTATTGAATGGGGCTTGCTTTCAACTTGTGAGCTTTTTTTGGTGGAGTCTGTCTGAGGTCCTTATTAAGCACTGCTGCTTGCAGATTGTGTGACCTTGGACAAATAAAACCTCATTGCGCCTCAGCTTCCTCATCTTTAAGGATAATAGTAATCTCATAGGGTTTTGTGAGGATTAAATGAGTCAATATACATAACGTGTAAAATAGTGCTTGGCATCTAGAACATGCTCAATAAATACTAGGTGTTCTTTAGCACTACTGTTCATTTCTGATTCCTCAGCACCTGGTACAGAGTAGGGGCTCACTTTGCTTAATTAAATTGTCAAATTAATTTGGTTTTCAGGTCAATCAGAATGGTTGAGAGTTGGGCTAAGTGTTGCAGGAGATGCTTCCAAGAAGCTGCTTAGTTTTAGGGGCTGCCTTAGATTATCTGCTGGGATAGAACTCTTTTCACGCCATCACTTTTGCAGAGAACTTCTGTAGCAGAGGTTGCAAACTGGCTACCTGCGGTTGGATTTGACCTGTATACATATTTTGTTTGGTTTACACAATATTTTTAATGTCTTAAAAATGTACACAGACTTCTGAGTTTCTGACTTAACCTTGAAAAATTGGAAGATCTGTGAACAGCAAGCCCATATTCACTTATAGCAGTAACTAGCTGAAACTTTTAGGTGGGATGTGTTTCCTAGTTCTCCATAGTCTGCACTGCTCTCTTGCTTTGCAGTTTATTTTTTTTATTTTTTATTTTTTTTGAGACGGAATCTCTCTCTGTCGCCCAGTCTGGAGTGCAGTGGCACGATCTCCACTCACTGCAAGCTCCGCCCCCAGGGTTCACGCCATTCTCCTGACTCAGCCTCCTATGTAGCTGGGACTACAGGC
>NW_012101243.1:2308852-2313830 GCF_000951045.1 Mandrillus leucophaeus
TCACTGTGTTAGCCAGGATGGTCTCGATCTCCTGACCTCGTGATCCACCCGCCTCGGCCTCCCAAAGTGCTGGGATTACAGGCGTGAGCCCCCGCGCCCGGCCTTTTTTTTTTTTTTTTTAAATGAGACAGCGTCTCACTCCCTTGCCCAGGCTGGAGTGCAGTGGCGCAATCTTGGCTCATTACAACCTCTGCCTCCCAGGTTCAAGTGATTCTCCTGCTTCAGCCTCCCAAGTAGCTGGCTCACGCCTGTAATCCCAGCACTTTAGGAGGCCAAGGTGGGTGGATCACTTGAGTTCAGGAGTTTGAGACCAGCCTGGCCAACATGGTGAAACCCCATCTCTACTAAAAATACAAAAATTAGCCAGACGTGCTGGCATGTGTGTCTAATCCCAGCTACTTGGGAGGCTGAGGCTTCCATCAGTTCTTGGTGCTCCTTGGCTTGTAGCTGCATCACTCCAATATCTGCCTCTGTTGTCACATGACATTTTCCCTGTGTGTCTCTGTGTCCAAATTTCCCTTATAAGGACACCAGTAGGTCCCACCCTACTCCAGTAACTTCATCTTAATTGATTACATCTGCAGCAACTCCATTTCCAAATCAGGTCACATTCTGAGGTACTGAGGGTCAGGACTAACATATTTGGCAGGAGTGGGATGGGGGGCTACAATTCAACACATAACAGGTAGTGTTTGAGATAACATAGAAGCATTAAATTAAAATTTATTAAAATGGAAGGGTAAGATTGCAACAAGTGGGGTTAAGGAGAGAGTAACCAAAAGTACATAGGAAAATGTAAGGAATATTTAGGTAATGAAATAGTCAGAAGTCTGATTTGCTGGTGTGTTGAGGAGTTGTGGAGAAGTGAAGCCAGCGTACTTTCTTGGGGCCCTGGATGGCAGGTCTAAGACATTTGAATGTTGCTGAGTGAGCAGTGTGTGGGAGCGGAATGGCACTGCAGAATTTTGAAATGGTAGATAATTGATTCAAGCTTTGAGTAACTGAGTCAAGTTTTAGAGACATTCTGATATGATCAGGTGATCATGGATAAGTAAACACCCTGTAGAAAAACAGATGGTCAATGACTTAAGACACCCAGCCTCCCTTATTTGCCTATGCCGGTAACTTTTGCCAGCACAGTAAAGAGATCTCTCTTCTGTAAAACAACAAACTTTGAGGATTTTGTTAGCCCTCTCTTCTTGGTGAGTCATCTGTGGGCATTGAGAGATAACATCAGCTTTTCAGGGTCTCCATTCAAAAGCCTCCCCATGGATATTTCAGTGTTAATTAGTCATGTCACACTTCATTTGATTTCAGACCGTTCTTCAAAATTACTTCTTTTCTTTTTTTTTTTTTTGAGACGGAGTCTTGCTCTGTGCCCCAGGCTGGAGTGCAGTAGCGCGATCTTGGCTCACTGCAAGCTCCGCCCCCCTGGGTTCACGCCATTCTCCTGCCTCAGCCTCCCGAGTAGCTGGGACTATAGGCGCCCGCCACCTCGCCCGGCTAATTTTCTTGTATTTTTAGTAGAAACGGGGTTTCACCGTGTTAGCCAGGATGGTCTCGATCTCCTGACCTCGTGATCCGCCCGTCTCAGCCTCCCAAAGTGCTGGGATTACAGGCTTGAGCCACCGCGCCCGGCTTCTTTTCCATCCTATTCTTTACCTCTTGGTTTTTCTCTGAACCTTCTTCAGTTTTCTCATAATTTTAAAAAATATTGGAAAGAATTGAAGAAAACTGAGTATTGTTTTAAAATAACAAATAGAATTGAGGAAGACTGTGTATTGTCCAGGCTAACGATGTGCTCTTTTTCTGTGTCTTTTTTTTTTAAATTATTATTATTTAAAAAAAATAGAGTCTTGCTTTGTCACCCAGGCCGGAGTGCAGTGGTGTGATCATGGTTCACTGCAACCTCAACCTCTGAGGCTCAAGCGATCCTTTCACCTCAGTCTCCTGAGTGAACACGTGGGACTACAGGTGTTCACCACCTCACCTGGCTTTTTTTTTTGGTGGGGGCGGTGAGGTAGAGAATGGGTCTTCCTATGTTGCCCAGGCCAATCTCAAACTCCTGGGCTTAAGCGATACTTCTGCCTCCCAAAGTGTTGGGATTACAGGCATGAGCCACTTGCTCAGCCTGTCTTTTTAATGGTAGGGTATGTTGGCCTTGTCCAGGATAGGACTGTATTTAAATTTTGAATACTCATTCAAATTGTGGTCAGTAATAGCCCTCAGGTGCTTTTCTTTATTTGTGCCTAGGCATTCTTCCTGATTTTATATTTGCATTGTTTATACTTCCTCTAATAGCATGTGTCCCCATGAAATTTTTAAAATTATGTTTAAGGCTGTGCACTGTGGCTCACACCTATAATCCCAGCACTTTGCAAGGCCAAGACGGGTGGATCACCTGAGGTCAGGAGTTCATGACCAGCCTGACCAACATGGTGAAACCCCATCTCTTCTAAAAATACAAAAATTAGCCTGGTGTGGGGGCACACGCCTGTAATCCCGGCTACTTGGAAGGCTCAGGCAGGAAAATTGCTTGAACCTGGGAGGCAGAGGTTGCGGTGAGCCAAGATCATGCCATAGCACTCCAGCCCATACAGTCTTTACTAGTTTAATTCATATAAAGGTTTTTTTAGTCTTTCATATGGCAATATATTGACATACTTTTCCACACGTCTTTATATTTATCATTTTTAATGGATATATAACAACTAAAGTTTAAAATACTCTGATTATTTGGCATTAGGGTGATTTTCAGTTCGTTTTTATTCCTATTTTACAATTCTTTTTTTTTTTTTTTCTTCCACGTGAGATGGAGTCTTACTCTGTCACCGAGGCTGGAGTGTAGTAGCGTGGTCTTAGCTCACTGCAACCCCCGCCTCCCGGGTTCAAGCAATTCTCCTACCTAAGCCTCCTGAGTAGCTAGGATTACAGGTGTGTGCCCCCACGCCCGGCTAATATTTTATATTTTTAGTAGAGACGGGGTTTCACCATGTTGGCCAGGATGGTCTCCATCTCCTGACCTCATGGTCTGCCCACCTCGGCCTCCCAAAGTGCTGGGATTACAGGAGTGAACCACCACACCCAGCCCTATTTTACAATTCTAAATTGTAGTGCTGTAATATCTTTTTAGAAATCTTTTTCTTCCAGTTTTTTTCTTAGAATATATTCCCTAAAATGATTTGATTAGGTCTGAGGCTATCATTTTTTAGCCACATTGTCAGATTATTCTTTAGAACAACTACCAGTTTATAGTGCCACTAGCTACTAGTTCAGATTGAATTTCATAAATTTTTTCTTCTAGTATAATAGCAATTCTTCAGTTTTGTGGGCTTTTTTGATGTTTTAAGTGTTTTATTAAAACTTTCAGGCCGGGCGTGGTGGCTCACGCCTGTATGCCAAGCACTTTGGGAGGCCGAGGCGGGCGGATCATGAGGTCAGGAGATCGAGACCATCCTGGCTAACACGGTGAAACCCTGTCTCTACTTAAAATACAAAAAAAAAATTAGCCGGGTGTGTGGTGGGCGCCTGTAATCCCAGCTGCTTGGGAGGCTGAGGTGGGAGAATGGCGTGAACCCAGGAGGCCAAGCTTGCAGTGAGCTGAGATCGCGCCACTGCATTCCAGCCTGGGCGACAGAGTGAGACTCCATCTCAAAAAAAAAAAAAAAAACTTTCAAACATACAAAAAGCCCCAGAAATAACAGTAGAGTGAACCACCCTTTTACCTACCATCTATATTCAACATGTTGTCATATGCTTAATAACGTTTATTATGTTAAACCTTTTAAAAATAAAGATGATACTATCCCTTTAATATTTTAGCACGCCATCTCCTTACAAGTAAGGATATTCTACATAAACACAATACCATTATTAACACCTAATAAAACAGTAATTTCTTAATATTATCCAACATTAAATCTTTCTCCAGTTATCTCCGAAATGAGCCTTTTGTTTGTTTGTTTGTTTTTTTGTTTTTTAAGACAGAATCTCGCTGTGTTGCCCAGGCTGGAGTGCAGTGGTACAATCTCAGCTTACCGCAACCTCTGCCCCGTGGGTTCAAGCGTTTCTCCTGCCTCAGCCTCCCGAGTAACTGGGATTACAGGTGCCCACCACCATGCCTGGCTAATTTTTATATTTTTGGGAGAGACAGGGTTTCACATGTTGGCCAAGTGGTCTCGAACTCCCGACCTAAAGCGATGCACCCTCCTCGGCCTCCCAATGTGTTGGGATGAGCCACCGTGCCCAGCTTGTTTTTTTTTTTTTTCTCTGAGACGGTGTTTTGCTCTTGTCTCCCAGGCTGGAGTGCAATGGCGCGATCTCGTCTCACTGCAGCCTCCTCCTCCTGGGTGCAAGCAATTCTCCTGCCTCAGCCTCCCTAGTAGCTGGGATTATAGGGTTGCACCACCAAGCCTGGCTAATTTTATATTTTTAATAGAGACCAGGGTTTCACCACGTTGGCCAGTCTGGCCTCCAACTCACGACCTCAGGTGATCTACCCACTTTGGCCTCCCAGTGTGCTGGGATTATAGGCATGAGTCACTGTGACTGGCCATAATTTAAAAATTTTTTTTTTGTAGAAGTGGGGTCTCTCTGTGTTGCCCAGGCTGATCTCAAACTTGTAGCCTCAAGCAGTCTTCCTGCCTTGGCCTTCCAAAGTGCTGGGATTACAGGCGTGAGCTACCATGCATGGCTTCTTCTAGATTTTATTTCTGTTTTTGTATTATTCATTTGTAATATTATTTTCTCTTTGTTGCAAATTGGGTAGAGATTTATTTCTTTGTTTTTTAGCGTAAATGAACCAGTTTATCTTGCCAATGAATTTCTTCTTCTGATAAAAAAATTATATATTCTTTATTGTTTATGGGTAAGCACAATATTCCTTTTTTTTTTTTTTTTTTTTGAGATGGAGTCTCACTCCATCACCCAGGCTGGAGTGCAGTGGTGCAATCTTGGCTCACTGCAAGCTCCCGCCTCC
>NW_012101243.1:2314847-2317286 GCF_000951045.1 Mandrillus leucophaeus
AAAAAAAAAAAAAAAAAAAGCAACAATTACAAGAGCATAAAGCAAAGCAAAACAAAAATCCTGACAGCGTTGTCATTATGAACATATTAAGATAAGGGAGAAGAAACACTGGCTAATTCTGAGAATGATGGCCTAAGGACTTCCCTAACTAGAACCTAGATGGCATGATTTAATTCTTGTCATAGAGAAACCTAACAGAAGCAGAAAGACTTCTTTAAGTTGTCTTTCATCAGTGTCTTATGGCAAGACAACATTCATTATATAACATATGAAATGACTTTCCTACTTCTAAGAGACTTTGGACAAATTGTTCACTTGAGCCTTGATTTTTCTGTTTGTTCCTTGAAGGTATTGGACCAGATTATTGCTAAGCTCTGGTTCTTACTCTGCTCAGGTTCTCCAGTTATTTTTAGGGAATATTAAAAATTGTTTTGTGGATGTTGTAGAATTTGGTCAGTTTCTCACTGTCATTTGTATATTTAGATCATGGATTAGAAGATTGATGCTCCTAACTTGTGTTGTTTTTTGACTATAGCTTTATTATGATTGAGAGTGTGGTGGTGTTCATAATTAGAACATGGTGTATAAAGTAGTTTTCTCTATATTTTATTTTATGTGCCTACTGTGGTATGTAACAAGATGGGAAAAATCTCATTGAGCTTCTGACTTACAGTTTATAATATGTTTATTATATGTGTTGGAATGAGTGGTTTTGGAAATCTCAAGTTTCATGTTTTACTAATTTATCTTTTGTTTCTTGTACTAAGAAGTTAGGATTGAAGTTTAAAAATTAATGTTAATATTCCCTAATCCCTTAAATAGTCTATTATCCCTACCAAGAGCAAACCAGGGTTGTTGTATTGAAATGCCGGTCGCCTTGACAGGCATTTTGTTGATCCCTTCAGAGCATTAAGTTTCTCTGATTTGGCTGGAGGGCTGTACAGATTTTCCCTTGGGAGCCCCAGATCTGAGAATAGCAAGCTAGGAAGCATGAAATAATTGCGTTTTTTTTGTTTTTTCTTTTTGTTTTTTTTGTTTTGTTTTTTAAGATGGAGTCTCCCTCTGTTGCCATGCTGGAGTGCAGTGGCGCGATCTCGGCTTATTGTAACCTCTGCCTCCTGGGTTCAAGAGATTCTCCTGCCTCAGCCTCCCAAGTAGCTGGGACTACAGGCACATGCCACCATGCCCAGCTAATTTTTTTTTTTGTATTTTTAGTAGAGATGGGGTTTCACCATGTTGGCCAGGCTGGTCTCGATCTCTTGACCTTGTGATCCTCCTGCCTCGGCCTCCCAAAGTGCTGGGATTACAGGTGTGAGCCACCATGCCTGGCCAGCATGAAATAATTTTGTAAGTATCTCATGAAAGGGTTAATTTTGTAAGTATCTCATGAAATTGGATCTTAATAGTTATGCCTAGGCAAATCGTCTTTAACAGTGGGCATTTAACTGTTTGTTTAGACACTTTAACAATGTCTTATAAGTTATCCTGAAACATTTAAGGTTATGTGGTTACAAGGCCAACTTAATTTTTTAAGTACTATAAGTGTAATATTCGGATTGAGGCACTCATGAAATAATGTTGTTTCAATTAACTTCAGGAACAGCAAAGTGCCTAGCAGAGTGCTAGTAGGTAGTTGGTAAAGGGTAGTTAGATAAATGCGTCCATTGAAAGTTTTCAAATTACAGTAGATTAGAAATTAAGAGAGACTTCTGTTACATATTGAGAGATACATATTTGCCATAAAAATAACTCATGTCTGTAAATCTGAAATTGTTTCATAATATAAAGTTTTTAAAATGCATGGAGGAGTCTCATGATGATAAAGAATCAACAATGTTATTATTAGCCAACTGAGAGGGAGAGGTTGTTGCACTTAGACAACAAATCAGAGGTTTGCGTTTGATACAAGCTGAAGAATATGCTTGTATTTATGAAGCAGGTGCCAGAGGAATTCTAGTATTTTTATTTTACAAAGCTACTTTGAACATATTTGAATAGAGATAATTATTTGTAAAATGCATTTTTAAAGAGTGTGTGTGTGTGTATATATATATATTTGTTGTTGTTGTTGTTGTTTTTAAATAGTCCTTGATTTTTCTTAAATCTGGAAGAAACCTGAGATTCTTTTTAGTCCTGGCTCTGGTGTTCCATTCTCTCATTTTTTTTTTTTTTGAGACGGAGTCTCGCTCTGTTGCCCAGGCTGGAGTGCAATGGTGCGATCTCGGCTCACTGCAAGCTCTGCCTCCTGGGTTCACACCGTTCTCCTGCCTCAGCCTCCTGAGTAGCTGGGACTACAGGCGCCCATCACCACGCCCGGCTAATTTTTTTTTTGTTTTTTTTTTTCAGTAGAGACGGGGTTTCACTGTGTTAGCCAGGATGGTCTCGATCTCCTGACCTCGTGATCCACCCGCCTCGGCCTCCCAAAGTGCTGGGATTACA
>NW_012101243.1:2317336-2334107 GCF_000951045.1 Mandrillus leucophaeus
TAGCCAGGATGGTCTCGATCTCCTGACCTCGTGATCCACCCGCCTCGGCCTCCCAAAGTGCTGGGATTACAGGCGTGAGCCACCGCGCCCGGCCCCATCCTCTCATTTTAACACTCTTAGACCCAGAGAGATTATGTCCTGCCCTAAATCATAAAACAACTTTATGGGACAGCCATGACTAAAACCCACTCTGCCATGCTCAGCCTAGCCCTCTTTCGATTCTATTACCCTATATTTTGATATCAAAAATAATGCTAGTCTATCTGAATAGGTACACAGTTCATTTTACTAATAGTTGGTACTAATAGTTTGACGTGTCTACATTGAAAGCATTTAAAAAAGGATATTGAGGTTAAGAAATGGTTGCATGGGCATTAGGCTTTATTTAATTTCCTCATATGGATGGTACAACAGCTTCAACAGTGCACAGTTATAAAGCCAGGACATGTGTTTTCTATTTACTTTTTTGCAGTTCTCACTTATAATACTTATTTTTTTTCAGAGTCTAAGTAGGAAACTAAATGTTTAATTAAAAAGTATAATAATATCAACATATTTACAATTTATAACAGAAAGAGTAGGAAAGTGATATGAAGGACTTCATTTGTAGCTAACTGCATCTGTGACCTAGGGCAAGTCATGTAACCTTGACTCTTTCTGATACCTGCTTACTTAGAATCTTTCAGAGATTCTGCCCAGGACAAATGTATCTATTGTAAAAAAATGTGTTAATTGATGTGTAACATACAAAGAAAAGCACACAAATTATAAGGTTAATGAATTATAAAATTAACACACTTGTGTAACCACTACCGTGGTATTTCAAAAGTATATTGAGCCTCTTTGATGATTGTAAGCTTTCCTTAATAGAAGCCACTGGACTAGAGATTGTAAGTAGGTCATCTGTCTTTTACAACTCTTTTTTTTTTTTGAGACAGTCTCTCTCTGTCACCCAGGCTGGAGTGCAGTGGTGCAATCTCAGCTCACTGCAACCTCTGCCTCCCAGGTTCAAGCGATTCTCCTGCCTCAGCCTCCGGAGTAGCTGTGACTACAGGAGTGCGCCACCATGCCTGGCTAATTTTTTTATTTTTAGTAGAGATGGGGTTTCACCATGTTGGTCAGGCTGGTCTCGAACTCCTTACCTCAGGTGATCCACCCACTTCGGCTTCCCAAAGTGCTGGGATTACAGGCATGACCCATAGCACCTGGCCTTTTACAACTCTTTCTAGAGTAAAATTAGCAGAAACAGTGGTAGAGAGAAGGAATTTGGTCAATCACAAAAATTTATTTTGAATAGGTTTATTGGGTTTATATTTAGTCTTTACTTCTGATGTTTCTCTTCTTCCTCTTGCCTTTTTTCCTTTTTGTCTAGGTCCTGGGAGGAATGGAAAGGGGTCCTACTGACTAACTTTTCTGGGAGTGGTCAGAGGATTCTTAAGCAGGTCTGTTGATTCTGTAGGATACGTGAAATTCAATTTTAAAAGGCCTAATTTTAACTTAAAGGATTGGATTACAAATAGACTTTACTTTTTAAAAAGGAAGCATTTTGATCCTAATGTCCATAGGGTATTTTACTTTGGCAAGCTGCATTTGGTGTGTGGGTTGAATCAAAACTGACTAAATTACATAAGATATGCTTAATAAAAAAGCATTTGAGTCAGTCTTATTAGTTTTGTTGAATACACGTAATATGGCAGAATTCTTTATTGGTTCCATGAAAAGTACCAAGAAAAGATGAAAAGGTGAATTTCTCCGTTGTCCATAATTCTGGAGGCGAATGGAGGCATGGATAAATCCAAAAAGGAAAATAAGCATTTATTTGGCCTTCTCTCTGATGTTTTCAGAATTCATAACATTGCAGGGGGAAATCAAGGCTACCTTACAATCTCAGAGAAGGGCAGGTGTATATAGTTGTTTTCATTCAGCTGCCTCTCTCTCTGTCATCTTGAATTAACTTTTTCTTGATCACACAGATAAAACTCTAGCTCAGTGATTTCCCAAACCTGTCTTCACATTGAAATCACCTGCGGAGCTTGGACAACTGATGCCTTTGTCTCTTTCCCTTCCCCAGCAGATTGTGATTTAATTGCCCTGAGAGTATGGCCTGGACTTTGGAATTTTTAAAAGATCCCAAGATGATCTAAAGTGCAGACAAGGCTGGGCGCCATGGCTCACGCCTGTAATCCCAGCACTTTGGGAGGCCAAGGCAGGCCTGAGGTCAGGAGTTCAAGACCAGCCTGACCAACATGGAGAAACCCCGTCTCTACTGAAAATACAAAATTAGCCAGGCATGGTGGTACATGCCTTTACTCCCAGCTACACGGGAGGCTGAGGCAAGAGAATCGCTTGAACCCGGGAGGCAGAGGTAGCAGTGAGCCAAGATCGTACCATTGCACTCTCGCCTGAGCAGCAAGAGTGAAACTCTGAGTCAAAAAAAAAAAAAAAAAGTGCAGACAAGTTGGGAAACCACTGCTAGCTAAAGCAGAACTGGCCACTATGTGATCTGTGACTTTTTTCCCCCCATAAATATTTGGATAAATATTTATAAATAAAGGGAAAAATATTTTGATTTAAGAATCCTGGCTGGGCACAGTTCCAGCACTGTGATTTGATTTAAGAATCCTTAAATCCTTAAATTTGATTTAAGAATCCTGGCTGGGCAGAGTTCCAGGGAAGGTAGGGCAGGAGGATCGTTTGAGGCCAGGAGTCAGAGACCAGCCTGGGCAACATAGCAAGCATAGCAAGACACTGTTTCTTGTTGTTTTTTTTTTTTTTCCTCGATACAGAGTCTGGCTCTGTTGCCAGGCTGGAGTGCAGTGGTGCCATCTTGGCTCACTACAACCTCCGCCTCCTGGGTTCAAGTGATTCTCATGCCTCAGCCTCCAGAGTAGCTGGAACTACAGGCGCCTGACACCACACCCGGCTAATTTTTGTATTTTTAGTGGAGACAGGGTTTCACCATGTTGGCCAAGATGATCTCGAACTCCCGACTTCATGTGCTCTACCCTCCTCGGCCTCCCAAAGTGCTGGGATTACAGACGTGAGCCACCAGGCCCCGCCAGCAAGACACCGTTTCTACAAAAAAATAAAAACTAGAAAAAAAGGCCGGGCACAGTGGCTCACGCCTGTAATCTCAGCACTTTGGGAGGCCAAGGAGGGAGGATCATGAGGTCAGGAGATCGAGATAATCCTGGTTAACATGGTGAAACCCTGTCTCTATTAAAAATACAAAAAATTAGCCAGGTGTGGTGTCAGACACCTGTAGTCCCAGCTACTGGGGGGTCGGGGGTGGTGGTGCTGAGGCAGGAGAATGGTATGAACCAGGAGGCGGAGCTTGCTGTGAGCTGAGATCGCACCACTGCACTCCAACCTGGGCAACAGAGCGAGACTCCGTCTCAAAAAATAAAAAAATAAAAAAGGAAATTGCCAGGCAGTTTATTCAGCAGGATTTCCATGTAGGGTACATTAGTTATTTATTGTTGTGTAACAGATTACCACAAATTTAGCAGTTTAAAACAACATATATTTTTATTATGGCATGAGTGTCCATGGATCAGGAATCAGCATAGCTTAGATGTCTTCTGTTTCAGGGTCTCTCACAGGAGGTAGTCAATGTGTCAGCCAGGGCTGGTGTCTCATCTTAGCGCTTGGCTGAGGAAGAATCTGTTTCCAAACTAACTTGGTTGGTGACAGAATTCTCTTCCTGAAGGGATGTTGAATTGAGGGGCTTGGTTTCTCACTGGCTGATGGCTGAAGGCTGCTCTGAATTCCTTTCCATGTGGCTTCTTCAACATCACAGAGCTGAGAAGGGAATAGCAAGTCTCCTAGGAAGATGGAAGTCACAATTTTTTTATAATCGTGGAGTGGCATCTATCACATTTGCCATAGTCTGTTAGTTAGAAGCAAATCACTAGGCCAGTCCATACTCAGACAGAAGAGATTATACAAAAGCATGAACACCAGGAGGCTGGAGTAATTGGTGGCCATTTTACAAGTCTGTCTACCACAGACTTCTTTAGAAAAAACAATCCTGTAATTTGTGTGGCAGGCACCACAAAAGACCTTGAGTAGTCAAAGCAATCCTGAGCAAAAAGAGCAAAGCTGGAGGCAGTACACTTCTTGACTTGAAAGTATACAAAACTATTGTAACCAAAACAGCGTGGCACTGGCATAAAAACAGACACATAGAGCAATGAAACACCATAGAGAACCGAGAAATAAATCCACACATTTACAGCCAACTGATTTTCAACGGAGACACCCAAAACACACATTGATAAAAAGTCTCTTCAATGAATGTGCGGAGAAAACTGGATAGCCACATGGAGAATGAAACTAGACCCCTCTCTCTCACCATATACAAAAATCAACTGAAAATGAGCTAAAGACTTAAATGTAAGACCTGAAACTATGAAACCACTAAAAGAAAACATAGAGGAAACACTTCAGGACATTGGTCTGCGGAAAGATTTTATAGATAAGACCTTAAAAGCACAGGCAACAAAAACAAAAGTTGACAAATAGGATTATATCCAATTAAGAAAGCTTCTGCACAGCAAAGGAAACAGTGAAGAGATAGCCTGCAGAATGGGAGAAAATATTTGCAGACTATTCGTTTGACAAGGGATTAATATCTGGAATAAACAAGGAACTGAAATATTTCAACAGCAGAAAAACAGTCTGATTTTAAAATTGGGTACTTGATCTGAATAGACATTTCTCCAAAGAAAATGTAAAATTGTCAACCAGTATATGAAAATCTGCTTAACGTCACTCATCATCTAGAAATGTAAATCAAAACCATAATGCCATACTATTTCACCCCAGTTAAAATAGTGGCTATTACCAAAAAGATGGAGAAAAGGGAACTACTATATACTGTTGATGGGAATGTAAATTAGTACAGCCATTGTGGAAAATAGTTATGGCAGTTCCTCAAAAAGCTAAAAAGTCACTGGACTGGGCACAGTGGCTCACACCTGTAATCCCAGCACTTTGGGAGGCCGAGGCAAGTGGATCACAAGGTCGGGAGTTTGAGACTAGCCTGGCCAAGATGGTGAAACCCCATCTCTACTAAAAATACAAAATTTTGCTGGGCACAGTGGCGGGCGCCTGTAATCCCAGCTACTCAGGAGGCTGAGGCAGGAGAACCTCTTGAACCTGGGAAGTGGAGGTTGCAGTGAGCCGAGATCACGCCACTGTGCTCTAGCCTGGGGCCTGGGCAACAGAGCAAGACTCCATCTCAAAAAAAAAGCTAAGAAGAGAACTACTATATGATCCAGCAATCCTGCTAATAGGTATATATTCAAAGGAAAGGAAATCAGTATGTCGAAGAGACATCTGCATTCTCATGTTTATTGCAGCACTGTTCACAACAGCTGAGATAGAGAATCAACCTGTGTCCATCAGTACATGGCTAGATAAAGAAAATGTGGTATATATACACAGTGGAATACTATTCAGCCATAAAAGAATGAAATCTTGTTATTTGTAGCAACAGGCATCAGCCTGGAGGACATTATGTTAAGTGAAATAAGCCAGGCACAGAAAGGTAAATGCCATATGTTCTTATATGTGGAAGCTAAAAAAGTTGATCGCAATAGAAGTAGAGAGTAGAATAGGCCAGGTGTGGTGGCTCACGCCTGTAATCCTAGCACTTTGAGAGGCCAAGGTGGGTGGAGCCCAGGAATTCGAGGTCAGCCTGGGCAACGTGGCGAAACCCCATCTCTACTAAAAATACACAAGAAAATTAGCTGGGCGTGGTAGTGTGCGCCTGAAAATCCAGCTACTAGGGAGACTGAGGCACAAGAATCACTTGAAACCAGGAGGCAGAGGTTGCAGTAAACTGAGGTTGTACCACTGCGCTCTATCCTGGGTGACGGAATGAGACTGTCTCAAAAAGAAAAAAAAAAAAGTTATAAGAAGTAGAGAATATAACAGTGGTTACTAGAGTCTGGGAAGAGTGGGGGAAGGGTAAAAAGGAGAGACTGGTTAATGGGTACAAAATTATAGCTGGATAGGGCTAATAAGTTCTAGTGTTCTCTAGCACTATAGGATGACTATAAATAAAAAGAATTTATTGTATATTTTCTAATAACTGGAAGAGAAGATGTTGAATGTTCCAACACAAATAATAAATGAGGTGATGGATGTGCTAATTACTCTGATTTGATTATTACACATTGTATACATGTATCAAAATATTATACTGTACCCCACATATATGTACAATTATGTGTGATTAAAATAATTTTTTTGAAAAAGAAAGCTGAAATAACATGTTTTATATATTTTATATTTAAAATGTAAATATTTCTCATGATGTTAAGTATTCTCAAAAACATTAGTCTCAATGGGAAGCAATATTTGAGTATATTTAAATTGTTTAACCACCTCTGTTGTTGAAACATCAACAGAATATTTTGATGAACTTTTTTTTTTTTTTTTTTTTTGAGACAGGATCTCACTCTGTTATCCACACTGGAGTACAGTGGTGCAGTCATGGCTCACTGCAGCCTCAACCTCTCCCAGGTCCAAGCGATCCTCCCACCTCAGCCTGTTGAGTAGCTGAGACCACAGGTGTGCCACCACACCTAGCTTGCTTATTTATTTATTTATGACAGGATCTCCCTATGTTGCCCAGGCTGGAGTGTAGTGGCACGATCTTGGCTCACTGCAACCTCCACCTCTCGGGTTCAAATGGTTCTTCTGCCTTAGCCTCCTGAATAGCTGGGACTACAGGGACCTGCCACCATGCCCGGCTAATTTTTATATTTTTAGTAGTGATGGGGTTTCACCATATTGGTCAGGCTGGTCTCCAAGTCCCAACCTCAGGTGATCTGCTTGCCTCAGCCTCCCAAAGTGCTGGGATTATAGGCGTAAGCAACCACATTCAGCCTAAATTTTACTTTCGTAGAGATGGAATCTCACTGTGTTGTCCAAGCTGTGATGAACTACTTCAGGTTTTTTTTTTTTTTAAACAGAGTTTCTCTCTGTCACCCAGGCTGGAGTGCAGTGGCGCCATCTCGGTTCATTACAGCTTCCGCCTCCCGGGTTCAGGCAGTTCTCCTGCCTCAGCCTCCTAGTAGCTGGGATTACAGGTGTGCACCACCACACCCAGCTCATTTTTTGTATTTTTGGTAGAGACGGGGTTTCACAATGTTGGCCAGGCTGGTCTCTCGAACTTCTGACCTCAAGTGATCCTCCCGCCTCAACCTTCTAAAGTGCTGGGATTATGAGTGTGAGCCACTGCCCCCGTCAGTGATGAACTTCTTTGAATATAAATCTTTGACCACATTTTCAGTTATTTCATTGGGTTAAATTCCTAGATTGTTAAGCTTATGGTTAAGATGTTAAAGGTGATTCTGTTTGCTTATGTTTAAGCAAAATGTAAATGCTAATCTATTTCATTGTACCATTGCCACAATTATTTTATTTTTAAAATCTTCTAATTTGATGAAAAAAGACACATTTCACTTTCTCTTTTTTTCTGGGGTTTTTTTTTTTTTTAGACCAAGTCTTGCTCTGTCACTCAGGCTGGAGTACAGTGTCACAATAGTGGCTCACTGCAACCTCTGCCTCTGGGTTCATGTGATTCTCCTGCCTCAGTCTCCCGAGCAGCTGGGATTATGGGTGCGGGCCACCACACCCCGTTAATTTTTGTATTTTTAGTAGAGATGAGGTTTCACCGTATTACCCAGGCTGGTCTTGAACTCCTGACCTCAAGTGATGCATTTGCCTCGGCCTTCTAAAGTGCTGGGATTACAGGTGTGAGCCATCATGCCTGGCCTGTTTTTCTTTGATTACTTATGAAGTGTAGCAAGCTTTTTGATCATTGATTATGTTTATTTCTGATTTTATAAATCGCTGGGCATGGTGGCTCACGCTTATAATCCCAGCACTTTTTGGAGGCTGAGGTGAGTGGATCACTTGAGCCCAGGAGTTGGAAACCAGTCTGGGCAACGTGATAAAACCCCGTCTCTACAAAAAATACGAAAATTAGCCGAGCATGGTGGTGTGTGCCTGTAGGCCCAGCTACTTGGGAGGCTGAGGTGGGAGGATCACTTGGGCCCAGCTACTCAGGAGGCTGAAGTGGGAGGATCACTTGGGCCTGGTGGGTCAAGGCTGCATTGAGCTGGAAATTGTGCCACTGTCCTTTAGCCTGGGCAGCAGGGTGAGACCCTGACTCAGCAAACTGAAACAAACAAAAATATATAATTCTCAACTTGCATTTTGCCTTTCAATTCATGTGCATTTCGACCTGCAAAAATTTTAAAATAATATAATTATATAATTAAACCTGTATTTTGCTTAGTTCTTTCACAGTTCGTGAACTGATATATTTTAATAGGTAACCAATATATGATCATAGTATTACTTCATTTTTATATTTTCACCAATTTTTTTTTTTTTTTGAGATGGAGCCTTGCTGTGTTGCCAGGCTGGAGTACAGTGGTGCGATCTCGGCTTACTGCAACCTCCAACTCCCTGGTTCAAGCGATTCTTCTGCCTTAGCCTGCCGAGCAGCTGGGATTACAGGCATGCACCACCACGCCCAGCTAATTTTTGTATTTTTAGTAGAGACAGGCTTTCGCCTGTCTCTACGTTAGATGGCACCCCAAGTGTTGTAAAACTGTAGCTCTTGCAGACTCATAGAGGTACCACCTCGGTGGTCTTAGGTAAAATCCAGAATGATTCTCTGGATTACCAGGCAGAGACTCTTGTTCTCTTCTCTTACTCTCTCCTAAACAATTGGAATTTGTCTGTCTCTGCTGAGCTACCTGGAGCTAGGGGAGAGGTTACACAAGCACCCCTGTGGCCACCCCACCATTGGGACTACACTGGGTCAGACCTAAAGTCAGCACAGCATTGAGTCTCTCGCCCAAGGCCTGCAGTAACCACCACCTGTGTTATTCACTCAAGGCCCTAGGGCTTTACAGTTGGCAAGTGGCAAAGCCAGCCATGCTGTATCCTTCCCTTCAGGGTGGCAAGTTCTCTCCGTCCCTGGGTGGGTCCAGAGATGTGTGGAAGCCAGGGCCTGGAGTCGGAAACCTTAGGAATCTATCTAGTGCTTTGTTCTGCTGCAGCTGAGCTAGCACCCAAGTAACAAGACAAAGTCCTTCCCATTTTTTTTTGTCCTCTTTCTACAAACAGAGGCATCTCTCCAAACAGAGGCATCTCTCCCTGTGGCCACCACCACCCCAGACCTGCGGCAGGTACCACCTGGCTACTGCCAGTGTTCACTCAAGGCCCGAGGGCTCTTGATTTAGGTTGTGATGAATGCTGCCAGGCCTAGGACTCTCCCTTCAGGACAATGGGCTTTTGTCTGGCCCAGGACAGGCCCAGAGCCTCTTTGAAAATACAGTCAGAGGATACAAAAGAAAAAAGAATAAAAAAGAATGAAAATGCCATCCAAGAACCAAGTCCTAAAGTTGGGGACCCCAAGAACCTGCTTAGTGCTCTACATAACCCACATAGTAAAGGGAACTTTGTCTTGTAGCTTAGTGTCTCCGGTACCTAAGCTGGAAACTCTGTTTCCCAGGCTGGAGTACAATGGTGTGATCTTGGCTCACTGCAGCTGCCGCCTCCCAGGTTCAGGTTCAAGCAATTCTTCTGTCTCGGCCTCCTGAGAAGCTGGGACTACAGGCATACACCACCACGTCCAGCTAATTTTTGCATTTTTAGTAGAGACAGGGTTTCACCATGTTGGCCAGGCTGGTCTCGAACTCCTGACCTCAGGTTATCCACCCACCTCAGTCTCCCAAAGTGCTGGGATTATAGGCATGAGCCATCATACCCGGCCCCTTTACTCTACTTTCTTTTCTCAAGCAGAAGGAGTCTCTCCCTGTAGCCACCACAGCTGGGAATGTGCTGGGTCATACCTGCAGACAGCATGTCTCAGTCTCATCCACGGCCCCACGGCAAATACCACCTGGCTACCAGTGCTGATTATTTGGGGCCTCATGGGTCTTTAGTCAGCGGGTGATGAATGCTGCCAGGGCTGAGTCCTTCCTTTCAAGGCAGTGAGTTCCTTTCTGGCCCAGAGTATGTCTAGAAATGTCATCCAGGAGCCAGGGTCTAGAGTGGGGACTTCAGGACGCTGCCCTCTCCTACTGTGGCTGAGCTGGTATCCAAGTTGCAAGACAAAGTCTTCTTTACTCTTCCCTCTCCTCTCCTCAAGCAGAGAGAAGGGGTCTTTCCCAGAGCTGTGAGCTGTGCTGCCTGGGTTTTGGGAAGGGGTGGCACGAGCTCTCCCTTGGCCATCCTGGCTGATGTCTCACTAGATTATGTGTCCCTGAAATCTACTGGCTCTGAGCCCAGCACAGCATCAGGACTTGCCCAGGATTTGCAGTCCTTGTGGCTGAGACTACCTTTCAGGTTTATTTAGTACCCCAGAGCACTTTAGCCCACGGCAGCAAGGGTTGCTGGAACTCAGGTTCTAGCCACTGAAATGAATGATTCCCCTCTGGCTAGGTCCGGTCTAAAATGCTCCCTCCGTGGGTACGTGGGTAGCGGCTGAGTTTTGCCCAGGGTTACTTTCTGCTGTGACAGAGTAGCACTGAGTTCCAATGCAAAATTCCACAGTAACTGTGCTCTCCCTGCTTCAAGTGCACAAATTCTCTCTCCATGCCACACAGCCACTGCCGGGGGATAGGGGAAGGGTGGTATTGGCAATTCAAGTTTTTCCCACCCTCTGCAATGCCTCTTTCAGTGATAGGGAGTTAAAACCAGGTCCTGGGATCACTTACCTGACTTTTGGTTGTTTTCAAAGTGCCTTTTGTGTGGATAGTTGGTCAATTTGTTGTTCCTGTGGGAAGGATGATCAGTGGATGCTTCTATTTGGCCATCTTGCTCCTCCTTCTCCTTCCTTGGGGCAAATTCTTTAGCTACATTGTCCACCTACTCAGTTACCTCATTTAAAGGAAAAATAAATAATGTTGGAAGTGTAGTTCCAAACTTTGGCTGTACTCTTCACAATAGCAAAGATGTGGAATCAACCTCCATGCCCATCGGTGGGCTGGATAAAGAAAATGTGGTACATATACACCATGGATTACCATGCAGCCATAAAAAAAGAATGAAATTATACCTTTTGCAGCAATAGGGATGCAGCTAGAGGCCATAAAAAAAGAAGAAATTATGCCTTTTGCAGCAATAGGGATGTAGCTAGAGGCCATCATCCTAAGCAAGTTAATTCAGGAACAGAAAACCAAATACTGCATTTTCTCAGTTATGAGTAGGAGCTAAACATTGAGTACACAAGGACGTAAAGATGAGAACAATAGACACTGGGGACTATTAGGGGGAGGGAGGGAGAGAGGTAAGGATTGAAAAACTGTTGGGTACCTGGGTGATAGGATCATTCGTACACCAAACCCCAGTGATACTCAATTTACCAATTTAACAAACCTGCACATGTATCCCCTGAACCTAAAGTAAAAGTTGAAAAAATAATAATAAAATAAACTTAGGTTGCATATTAGAATTGCCTGTTTAAATACCCAAAGCTCAGGCTATAGTGCAGACCTGGTTGGATCCTGGCATTATTTTTCTTAAGTTTCCCAAATGATTACAATGTAGAGCCAAGGTTGAGAGCCAGTGAAGTTCTTTCAAAGCACATACCCATTTGATCTTGGGTATTCTGACTTTAGTCATTTCAGAGTAGCTAGGGAAGTTCTAATTGGGGGGTATTGGCTTGATAGGCCGAATCTCCTTCATTCTCATATTTCTACTAATAGTGTGCTGTGTATATACAGTGGGGTAAAATCACCCTGGTGAGAAGCAAGTTCGGTATATGGTGCAAGAAGCACTGAACTTGAGGTTGGAAGATCAGGATCTAGTCCTGATCCTGCTACAATCTTTGTAACTTTGGTCAAGTTACAAAACCACACACTTTATTTCAGGCTGGGTGCTGCTGCTTATGCCTGTAATCCCAGTACTTTGGGAGGCGGGGTGGGCAGATAACTTGAGGTCAGGAGTCCAAGACCAGCCTGGCCAACATGGCAAAACCCTGTCTCTATGAAAAAGAGAGAAATAAATAAAAAGACAATCTGTGTTTCCATTTTCCTTATCTGAAAGAGTGGGGGAAAATAAGACTAATAGTCTGTAAATTCCTTTCTAGCTCTAAAACTTCAAGTTTGTGAGCCAGTGGGGTTGGGGGAGAGGCAGGTGGACTTCGTGTACCTGAAGAATAGGTGAGCAAGAGGAGCCACAACACTGACGTGATAGGACATTGTTGAAGGAGCGAACAGTGGGATAAGAGGAAAGAAACTGTGTGAATAAGGAGGTTTATTACCTGGAGGTAAGGGGGTGGGATGGGATTAGATAGGGATAAGTAGGAGAGACTGGCCTAAGGGAATACAGAGTTGGGGATGGTGGCGGTGGCTTGGCACCTGGTAATGATGTGGTCTAGGTTCTTATCATGAGTCAAATGGCTCATGGGGAAATGTGGCCAGAGGAGCCCCCTTCAAAAAAGGAGATAAAAAGCAGGAGATATTTTTGTCGTTGCATATCTGAGATGAGGTAAGAGCAGAAATATTGATACTAAGGGTTTAAGAGGTTTTATTGATCGCTAACTTTTGTTTTCAATAGGTAATATATTCACATGATTCAAAAAGAAAAACATTATTTGAAAAGATACACAGTCAAAAGTCTTGATCTCACCCTCAGCTCCCTGGACCTTCTCTATGCTCTTTTGCTTCCAACTTTTTTTTTTTTTTTTGAGACGGGAGTCTCGCTCTGTTGCCCAGGCTGGAAAGCAGTGGAATTTCAGCTAGCTGGAATGCTGATGATGGCACACTGCAGCCTCAGTCTCCTCAGCTCAAGTGATCCTCCCAATTCAGTCTCCTGAGTAGCTGGGACTACAAAACCCAGTCGATTTTTTATTTTTTTTTTTTTTTTTTTTTTTAGTTGAAACAATATCTCACTATGTTGCCTGGGCTGGTCTCGAACTAATAGGCTCAGGCTGGAGTGCAGTGGCACAATCATGACTCTCTGTAACCTCTGCCTCCCGGGCTCAAGTGATTCTCCCACCTCAGCCTTCTGAGTAGCTGGGACTACAGGCACACGGTACCACACCTACTAATTTTTTGTATTTTTTTGTAGAGGCAGATTTCACCATGTTGCCCAGGCTGATCTCGAATTCCTGAGCTCAAGCAGTCTGCCCTCAGCACCGCCAAAGTGATGGGATTACAAGCATGAGCTACTATACCTGGTTCCAACTTTTTTAATATGAAAAATTTCAGGTTGGATGCGGTGGCTCACACCTATAATCCCAGCACTTTGGGAGGCCGAGGCAGGAGGATTGCTTGAGCCTAGGAGTTTGAGATAAGCCTTGGCAACATAGGGAGACCCTATCTCTGCAAATAATCAACAGATTAGCTGGGCATGATGGTGTGCACCTGTAGTCCCAGCTACTCTGGGGCTGAAGTGGGAGGTTACTTGAGCCCAGGAGTTTGAAGCTGCAGTGAGCTGTGATCATACCACGACACTCTAGCCTAGGTGACAGAGCAAGACTCTGTCTCAAAAAAAAAAAAAAAAAATTCAAACATATACAAAAGTTGAAACAATAATACAGTGTACACCATGTAGTTTAAACAAGTGTTAACATTTTGCTATATTTGGGGCCAATATCTACCTTTGTTGAATAATTTGAAAACAAGCTGCAGACATAATGACACTTTATCCCTGTGCTTTATGCATCTTCTAATAATAAAGAATATTCTCTACCTAATTACAAATAACATTACCACACCCAAGAAAATTAAAAATAATGCCCTAATATCTTCTACTCAGTTCACATTCAGTTTCCCCCAGCTGCCTGAAAAATTATTTTATGACTCTTTTCTTCAAACCAGATCTGAGTAACATTTCTGCATTGCATTTGGTTGTTATGACTCTCAGTCTCTTTTAATCTATAACTCTATCCTTCCCCTATTTTTTCCCCCAGGGTTTTGGCTTTTTGAAGAGACCAGACCAGTTTTATTGTAGCAAGTTCCATATTCTAGTTCTGTCAGATTATGTTTTCTTCTGATTTTTCTTGTTGCTCTATCTCTTGAATTTCCTATGAAGGAGAAACTACGTTTGAAGACTTGTTTAGACCCAGGTTAGGCACTTTTGGTAATAATACATCATAAATTAAGCTGTGTACTTAAAGTTACATCACATCAGGAGGCATAAATGAAGAGTCTCATTCTGATTGTTGCTGAGTTTGATCACTAGGTTAAGCTGGCGACTGTCACATTTTCCCATTATAATGGTACTCAGTTTTTCCCCTTTGCAATTAGGAAGTAATCTCTGGAATGATCCTTTGGCACTGTGGTAACCTTCTGTTTTCCAACAATTTTCGATTATGCAAAAATGATTTTTAGCAACCTGTGATCATCCTTGCCTGAATCATTTATTTCATTTGGGGTTGCACAATGGTGATTTTGAAATTCTTTCTTTCCTTCTACATTTATTGACTGGTAGTCTTCTGTAAAAGAGAGCTTTGCTGCTCTACTGAGGATGAACCCTTCTAAAAAGGCTGTAAATTGCTTAATTCTTTCTCTTTAGTTGTCAGTCTTCAGAATAAGTCATTAACGTCATAGGTACCTCCAATGATGGGAAGAGGTGTTTTTGTTTTTGTTTTTTTTTTGGTTTGTTTGTTTTTCTGAGATGGAGTCTCACTCTGTCGCCCAGGCTGAAGTGCAGTGGCATGATCTCGGCTCACTGCAAGCTCCCCCTCCCGGGTTCTCGCCATTCTCCTATCTCAGCCTCCCGAGTAGCTGGGACTACAAGCGCCCGCCACCACGCCCAGCTAATTTTTTGTATTTTTAGTAGAGACGGAGTTTCACCGTGGTCTTGATCTCCTGACCTCGTGATCCGCCCGCCTTGGCCTCCCGAAGTGCTGGGATTACAGGCGTTTGCCACCGCGCCCGGCTGAAGAGGTGTTTTTTTGTTTTTTCACTCTCTGAGTTATTGCTGGGGATTCATGGATTCTTACTTATTCATGATATAATCAATTTTAGTAATTTCCCATTCTCTTTTGATACTCAAATTGACTCAAATTTGCCCAGTGGAAAACCTTAAAACTGGCTCCTGTGTTCTTGTAACACACTCCTCATTAGTATGAGTGCTTCCTTCCCTCTGGTATAACATCGTTTTTTAAATTCACCTTGTAAGATAACCATTTTTATTGGTCTCATATTTCTTTCTAGAGTATTTTAACACTAGCATATGTAAAATATTTTTTCTCCCCTTTCCCCCAAAAAGGTAGCGCAATGTACTCAACGGTTTATTCTGTTTTTTTCTTTCAAAAATATACCTTGGAGATCTTTTTGTGTCAGTACACAGACAGCATTCTCCTTCTTGCTGTGTGTTTTTTTGTTTTTTGTTTTTTGCATTTCATTTGCATGGATGTTCTGTAATTTAAATCAGTCCCTATTGATGGACATCTGGGTAATTTCCTAACTTTTGCTATTACAAGCAATGCTGTAGTGAATAACACTATACATATGTCATCTTGTATGGTGATAAGTGTATCTGTAGGATTGCTATCCAGAAGTGGAATTGCTAGGTTAATGGTTTATGTAATAGTAATTTTTTTTTAAGAGATGAAGTTTCATTGTGTTGCCCAGACTGGAGTGCAGTGGCTATTTACAGATGCTATTATAGCTCACCACAGCCTTGAACTCCTGGCCTCAGGCAGTTCTCCTGTCTTAGCCCCTCAAGTACCCAGGTTTACAGGTGTGTGCCAGCACACCCAGCTTGTAATTGTGATTTTGAAAGACATTACCTAATTGCCGGTGTTGTACCACTTTTCTCTAATACCAGCAAAGAATAAGAGTGCCTGTTTCACCATAACCTTGCTGGAACAGTGCATTATCAAGTTTTTGGAATTTTGTTAATCTGATGAGTGAAAAATTGTTTTTTGCTGCTTTTGTGTGAGGGTAAACATCTTGTCATATGTTGAATGTTCATTTGTATTTCTTTTTCTGTGAATTTTCTGATCATATTCTTTGTCCATTTTTATACGTTTGTCCAAATTGATCTTTTTATTTTATATGTCTGTATAAGCACATACACGTACACATACCTATGCATATATTTTTTTCTATATCATTCTATATAGGGAGATTTGTTCTTTTATCACTGATAAGATTGCAAGTATTTTTTTCTTAGTTTGTTGTTTTTTTGATTTACAATGTTTTTTGCTTTGCAGAATTGATTTTTTTTGCATTTGAACTTACCAATCTTTTCTCTTATGGCTTTATTATTACTATTTTTTAGAGACAGGATCTAGCTCTCTTGCCCAGACTGGATTACAGTGGCATGATCATAGCTCACTGTAACCTCAAGCTCTTGACCTCAAGTGGTCCTCCTGCTTTAGTCGCCCGAATAGCTGGGACCACCAGCATGCACCACCACGCCAGTTCCATGTATAAGTTTTATATCTACAGTAAAGAATATTTCAAGACTTAAACTGAAAATTTAATGAAAAATATAACGTATAGATATTATGGATAAAATCGGAAAAAAACTTATACCTAAAACTTTGTGAAGTTTAAAAAGCTAAATTTGAAATCCTGTTAGAAAAGCAGGTCTTGGCCGGGCGCGGTGGCTCAAGCCTGTAATCCCAGCACTTTGGGAGGCCGAGATGGGCGGATCACGAGGTCAGGAGATCGAGACCATCTTGGCTAACAGTGAAACCCCATCTCTACTAAAAAAAATACAAAAAAGTAGCCGGGCGACGTGGCGGGCACCTGTAGTCCCAGCTACTCGGGAGGCTGAG
>NW_012101243.1:2336277-2339081 GCF_000951045.1 Mandrillus leucophaeus
ACCTCAGTCTCCCGAGTAGCTGGAATTACAGGCATGTGCCACCACGCCTGGCTAATTTTGTCTTTTTTTTTTTTTTTTTTTTTTTTTTTTAGTTGAAACAATATCTCACTATGTTGCCTGGGCTGGTCTCGAACTAATAGGCTCAGGCTGGAGTGCAGTGGCACAATCATGACTCTCTGTAACCTCTGCCTCCCGGGCTCAAGTGATTCTCCCACCTCAGCCTTCTGAGTAGCTGGGACTACAGGCACACGGTACCACACCTACTAATTTTTTGTATTTTTTTGTAGAGGCAGATTTCACCATGTTGCCCAGGCTGATCTCGAATTCCTGAGCTCAAGCAGTCTGCCCTCAGCACCGCCAAAGTGATGGGATTACAAGCATGAGCTACTATACCTGGTTCCAACTTTTTTAATATGAAAAATTTCAGGTTGGATGCGGTGGCTCACACCTATAATCCCAGCACTTTGGGAGGCCGAGGCAGGAGGATTGCTTGAGCCTAGGAGTTTGAGATAAGCCTTGGCAACATAGGGAGACCCTGTCTCTACCAAAAAAAAAAAAAAAAAAAATTACCCAGATGTGGGGGCATATGCCTGTGGTCCCAGCTACTTGGAAGCCTGAGGTGGGAGGGTTGCTTGAGCCCAGAAGGTTGAGCTGCAGTGAGCTATCATCTGTTACTGCACTCCAGCCTGGGTGACAGAACAAGACCCTGTCTCAAAAAAAAAAAAAAAAAAAAATCTCCAAAAAGATAATCTTTGTAGACTTAATGAAAACCCTATTTTAACATTCTCTAAAAATGACAGTGTTGACTTGATAACTTGTGATATTTACATTGACTTTTGTTGAAAAGATAGGTTATGTCTGTAATTTCTGTATAATACTGTGGCTTTATTTTATTTTCTCTCTCCCTCTCTCTTTTTTTTTTTTTTGTTGTTTGTTTTTAGAATTTTGATTTGGCTACTGGGCTGCTACCTTGAAATCCAAGCCCTAAAAATGCCGGCTTCTTTGGACTTAGAAGATGACCTGGATAAATGATAAAAATTAAGAAACAGATTTTGGTGAGTGAAACCTTATATGAGAGCCAATTTAGTATCTATATTAAGCCAACTTAATGGCTTATATAAAGCCAACTTAATGCTTATTTTGTTTTTTTCTGATACTGTCTTTCTTTTTGGAAAAACTGTCTAGAATGCATTTATTAATCTTGGAGACATTTAATAAAATACAAATGCCATCCTTCTGTTTTTAAATGGGGTTTTTACTACAAACTATGTAGTTTCTCATCTTTTTTATAAATGATAATCTTAGGTTTCACTGTAGAAGACAATGAAAGACCAGTAAACAATACTTATTTTTAGAATTTATGTTGATTAAAACTATAATAGGGTATTATACTTCAAATAAATACCTTTGATTAAAAATAGAAATAAATATATGTTGAAAGTTGCAAACTCAGCATAACTCATAGTTTGATACTGTATTTAGATCTGAGGTGAGCTAAAGCCCAGCAAAAATTAGATTGTTTTTATCTTGAAATTTCTATTTCCCTCCCTCCTAGCTTTTGTGTAGCACTCCAATAACAGATCCTGGCAGTCCCCTGCTGGGAGGTATGTCATAATGGGTTTAAATTGGCACAGGGGACTCTTCAGAAGTGCTTCATAAGCCCACATGAGAAGTTGTTAATATTAAAACATTTTTTGCATCATCTCCCTGCCCTCTCTCCTCCTTCTTTTGAGAATTTCCTTCATGTACAGTATTATGACAGGGGCTTGGATATGTGCCTTGGTGCCCTAACATCCTTAGATTTTTATCTCAGTTTGTTGAAGTGACGACTCTGGCAAGCAGTCGTTGTTTACGTTAAATGTAATTTAAGAGTTTATTGCTGGTTTTCCTTAAAGACACTGGCATTTGCAAGTTGCTAAGAGGTAGTTTTTATATCTAGAAAGTTTTTTTTTCTTTCTTTCTTTCTGAGACTTAAGAACTTTGTGCCAGGAGCAGAAGCCCATCATTTCTGCCAGGGTGAGCAGTGCATTGAGGTATGTACAACCAGTCCTTCACTCCCAGATCCTAGGAGGAAAGAAGGAGTTGCTATTAGGAGCAAAGAGGGAAGGAAGCAAGCACTGTAGAGCTGTTGCCACAAGCAGCTACTCTTCTGTGTAAATCTTTATCTGACTAACAAAGACTGCCGCTCCCTACTTAGAGAATACTCATGCTGGGTGCACAATTGACGTTTTAAAGCAGTAAAAAGATACAAGAAAAATTACCTAGGGAAAATATTTTTCTAAAAGCATGTTTTGAGAAGAAATTAAATGTGCTACTTTCTCTGTGGAGTGGGCTGAGTTCTGAGTTGTTAAAGATGCATCAGGTTGAAATGCACATAACATAAATTAGCCATTTTAAAGTGAACAATTCAGTGGCATTTAGTAGATTCACTGTGTACAACCACCACTTCTATCTAGTTCCAAAACATGTCCGTCACTCCAAAATGAAACTTCATAACCATTAAGATGTCCCATTCCCCATCCCACTTCCACTCACAACCACTAATCCTTCTGTCTCTATGAATTTACCTATTCTAGATGTTTCATACAAATTAGGCTGCGTGCGGTGGCTCACGCCTGATATCCCAACACTCTGGGAGGCCAAGGCAGGTGGATCACTTGAGTCAAGAGTTTGAGACTAGCCTGGCCAATATGGTGAACCTCATCTCTCCTAAAAATAAACAAAATTAGCCGGGCATGGTGGTGTGTGCCTGTAATCCCAGCTACTTGGGAGGCTGAGGCAGGAGAATCACTTGAACCTGGGAG
>NW_012101243.1:2342427-2343091 GCF_000951045.1 Mandrillus leucophaeus
TTTTGGGCTGTAAGCATATACAAATAGTGTGACATGTTAATTCATCTTAATTTGACAGAATTAGGAATGAAGGTATAGAGGGGGCTCTAAGGCTTAAAGTCACAGTTTTGTGATTCCTAAGTGAAGCTGCTGTAAGTCTGTGAATTTTGCTTCTACACTCTTTGAATGCTTGCTGATGAGTGGCCTAAAATCTCAAAAAAGGCTGCGGGCAGTGGCTCTTACTTGTAATCTCAGCACTTTGGGAGGCTGAGGCAGGTGGATCACTTGAGCCCAGAAGTTCAAGACCAGCCTGGGCAACATGGTGAAACCCTGTCTCTACCAAAAAAAAAAAAAAAAAAAATTACCCAGATGTGGTGGCATATGCCTGTGGTCCCAGCTACTTGGAAGCCTGAGGTGGGAGGGTTGCTTGAGCCCAGAAGGTTGAGCTGCAGTGAGCTATCATCTGTTACTGCACTCCAGCCTGGGTGACAGAACAAGACCCTGTCTCAAAAAAAAAAAAAAAAAAATCTCCAAAAAGATAATCTTTGTAGACTTAATGAAAACCCTATTTTAACATTCTCTAAAAATGACAGTGTTGACTTGATAACTTGTGATATTTACATTGACTTTTGTTGAAAAGATAGGTTATGTCTGTAATTTCTGTATAATACTGTGGCTTTATTTT
>NW_012101243.1:2347336-2348742 GCF_000951045.1 Mandrillus leucophaeus
GTAATCCCAGCTACTTGGGAGGCTGAGGCAGGAGAATCACTTGAACCTGGGAGGCAGAGGTTGCAGTGAGCCAAGATCACGCCACTGCACTCCTGCCTGGGTAACAGAGCCAGACTCCATCTCAAAAATAATAATAGGCCGGCTGCCGTGGCTTACGCCTGTGGTTCCAGCACTTTGGGAGGCCGAGGTGGGCAGATCACAAGGTCAGGAGATCGAGACCATCCTGGCTAACACGGTGAAACCCCGTCTTTACTAAAAATGCAAAAAATTAGCTGGGCGTGGTGGTGGGCACCTGTGGTCCCAGCTACTTGGGAGGTTGAGGCAGGAGAATGGCGTGAACCTGGGAGGTGGAGCTTGCAGTGAGCCGAGGTCATGCCACTGCACTCCAGCCTGGGCGACAAAGCGAAACTCCCTCTCAAATAAATAAATAAATAAATAATAATAAAATAAATAAATAGAATTGTGCAATATATGACCTTTTATGTCTGACTGCTGTTACTTAGCATGTGGTTTTTGAGGTTTGTCTACATTGTAGCATGTATCAGCACTTCATTCCTTATTATATCTAAATAATATTCTGTCTATATGTATCTACCACACTTTGTTTATCCATTCACCTGTTGATGGACATTTGAGTTTTTGGCTATTGTGAATAATGTTGCTGTGAACATATGTGTAATTTAGAGTTATTCTTTTTTTTTTTTTTTTTAGTAGAAACGGGGTTTGCCACGTTGGCCAGGCTGGTCTCGAACTCCTGACCTCAAGTGATCCACCCGCCTTGGCCTCCCAAAGTACTGGGATTACAGATGTGAGCCACCGTGCCAGCCTTTCTTAAATTTTGTTTTTACATTTTTTTTTTCAGTGAATATTCTTCCATTTAAGGCAGGAATAATTGCCATAAAGAATATTATTTTATTGTTATGCTGTGTGTGACTGTAACACTTTGATATTTACTGAGTGTTTATAATCATTTTTAATTTTTTTGAGACAGAGTCTCACTCTGTTGCTCAGAGCAACAGTAGTGCAGTAGCACAATTTCAGCTCACTGCAACCTTAGCCTTATGAATTGCTGGGACTATAGGCACTCACCACCAGGCCCAGCTAATATTTGTACTTTCTGTAAAGATGGGGTTTCACCATGTTCCCCAGGCTGGTCTCAAAAGCCTGAGCTTGAGCTGTCTGCCCACCTTGGCTTCCCAAAGTGCTGGAATTACAGGTGTGAGCCACCACACCTAGCCATAGTAAGCCTTTATGCAAAGTTGGAGTAGGAATTTGCGGAACTGCTGATAAACCTATGACACAATATCAAGATACCTACCTGTAAATGCAATGTCAGGCATTTGATGCCTCAATAGTCAGAAAAACTGTTGGATTTCCTCGCTGTAGGGCTTTACAATAACGCTTTT
>NW_012101243.1:2349646-2368230 GCF_000951045.1 Mandrillus leucophaeus
TGGTCAGGCTGGTCTCGAACTCCTGACCTCAGGTGATCCACCTGCCTCGGCCTCCCAAAGTGCTGGGATTACAGGCTCTTTATTTAATCTTCAACTTTAAAAACTAGCTGTCATTCAGTTAAGCCTAACTATGAGGTAGGAGGTGGGAATCGACTCCAGAGGCAGGGCTTGAACACCAGACCAAATTGAGGACTAGCTAAAACACGGTGGGGCAGGAGCAACTTTCCATAAGACATGTCCACCGGTGTGCCATTTCAGTTTACCATTGCCATGACAACACCCAGGACTTACCAACCCTCTCCATGGCAATGACCCAAGTTACCATACTTTTGCTAGCAATTTCTGCATAAACCACCTGTTATTCTACACGCTTAAAAGTAGGTATAGGCCAGGTGCGACAGCTCACGCCTATAATCCCAGCACTTTGGGAGGCCGAGGCGGGTGGATGACCTGAGGTCAGGAGTTCGAGACCAGCCTGGGCAACACTGTGAAACCCCATCTCTACTAAAATGTGTCACTGCACTCCAACCTGGGCGAGACAGAGCTCGACTCAATCTCAAAAAAATTAAAATAAATAAATACATGAAAGTAGATATAAATATAACCCCTGGCTGGGTACAGTAGGAGGCTGAGGTGGGCGGATGGCTTAAGCTCAGGAGTTCGAGACCAGCTTGGGCAACACGGTGAAACTCCGTCTCTACCAAAATACAAAAAATTAGTCAAGCGTGGTGGCATCCGCCTGTAGTCTCAGCTAATTGGGAAGCTGAGGCAGGAAAATTGCTTGAACCTGGAAGGCGGAGGTTGCAGTGAGCTGAGATCACACCACTTCACTTCAGCCTAAGTGACAGAGCGAGACTCCATCTAAAAAAAAAAAAAATTTGGTGTAAATATAACTGCAAAACTGCCCTGAGCTGCTAGTCTCAGCACACTGCCTATGGGGTAGTCCTGCTCTGCAGGAGCAGTCACAGAGTTGTAACACTGCAGCTTCAATAGAGCTGTTTTCTTCTACCCTACCCTGGCTTACCCTTAGGTTCTTTCCTGGGTGAAGCCAAGAACGCTTGAAGGCTAAACCCCACTTTGGGGGCTTGCCTCTCCTGCATCAAATACAGGTTAATTTGTAAATGGCAAAGTTTGTTTTGAGGTTTTTCCTCAATAACTTGTTTCCTAGGCCTGTTAGGCCATCTCTAAAATAGATCTTGCTCTTTTAATTTTTTTTTTAAGAGCAGGATCTTGCTCTCTTACCCAGGCTGGAGTGTAGTGGCACAATCATAGCTCACTGTAGCCTTGACCTCCCAGGCTCAAGCAGTTCTGCCACCCTAGCCTCCCAAGTAGCTGGGACTACAGGTGTGCATCACCACATCTGATTAATTTTTACATTTTTTTTTGTAGAGATGGGCTCTTACTGTGTTGACAGGAGTGGTCTCAAAATATCCTCCAACCTCAGCCTCCCAAAGTGCTGGAATTACAGGCCCGAACCACCACACCTGGCCTATTTTGTGTTTTAAAAAGATCCCTCTGGCTGCTGTCTGAAGACAGATTGGAGGACGATAAGAGTGGAGGCAGGAGACACCTGAAAGCACACTTTTTAATGGGGTTGTTTTTTTGATAAATTTGTTTAAGTTTCCTGTGGACTCTGGATATTAGACCTTTGTTAGATGGGTAGATTGCAAACATTTTGTCCCAGTCTGTAGGTTGTCTGTTCATTCTGATGATAGTTTCTTTTGCTGTGCAGAAGCTCTTTATTTTAATTAGATCCCATTTGTCAATTTTTTTGTTGCAATTGCTGTTGGCGTTTTTGTCATGAAATCTTTGCCCATGTCCTGAATGGTATTGCCTAGATTTTCTTCTGAGGGTTTTTAGTTTTTAGTTTTGGGTTTTACATTTTAGTCTTTAATCCATTTTGAGTTAATTTTTGTAAGGATGGTGTAAGGAAGGGGTCCAGTTTCAATTTTCTGCATATGGCTAGCCGGTTCTCCCAGCACCATTTATTAAATAAGGAATCCTATTTAGTCATAACAGTCTTCTCAGATCACAGCACAATCAAATTAGAACTCAAGATTAAGAAGTTCACTCATAACCACACAACTAAGTGGAAATTGAACAACCTGCTCCTGAATGACTTTTGGGTAAATAATGAAATTAAGACAGAAATCAAGAAGTTTTTTGAAACTAATGGGAACAAAGAGACAATATACCAGAATCTCTGGGACAGTGTTAAACAGTGTTAAGTGGGAAATTTATAGCACTAAATGCCCACATCAAAAAGCTAGAGAGATCTCAAGTTAACAATATAACATCTCAACTAAAAGAACTGGAAAATGAGCAAATAAACCCCAAAGCTAGCAAAAGATCAAGAAATAACCAAGATTAGAGCTGAACTGAAGGAGATAGAGACACGAAAAACCCTTCAAAAAATCAGTGAATCCAGAAGCTGGTTTTTTGGGGAAAAAATAATAATAATAATAATAATGATGGATCACTAGTTATAATAGACCACTAGCAAGACTAATAAAGAAGAAAGAAGAATTAAATAAACAATCAGAAATGATAAGGGGGCTATCACCACTGATACCACAGAAATACTATAAACACCTCTGTGTACATAAACTAGAAAATCTAAAAGAAATGGATAAATGCCTAGACAAATACACTCTGAACTGAACCAGGAAGACTGAACCAGGAAGAAACTAAATCTCTGAATATACCAGTTAACAAGTTCTGAAATTGAGGCAATAATAAATAGCCTACCAACCAAAGAAGTTTCTTTAAAAATTATTTTTTTGGAGGGAAGGCCAGCAATTTTTCATAGACTTTCTATTTCTCTTTTTTTTTTAAAGTACTGTGTAGTGCCCATAGTATTGTTAAACTGACAATTCCTGTATCTGCCAGCATAAGGTTTTCCAGATCGAGATACACAGTCTTCATGTCATGACCAACGGCCTATTTAGGGAGACTATCAAAGTCCAGGCTTTTTAGTTAGTCTTCTTTCTGGTTAAAGATTCTTTTGGAAAATGTTTCTTAGATTTTAAATTGTTTTCTTGCAGTTGTTCCAACTTTGGAATAGTTGCTAAATAGCTATAGCTTTGTAGGCAGTCATCGTTTTTCCTGCTAAGCAGCAACTTTTAAGCCCTAAAAATCTTTATTAGTTGTGTTTAATTACCTCTAAAGTTTATTAAAAATCTGTAAAATGCAGATGGCAGTTAAATAAGGGCAGTGGTATTAATTTGAGATTTTCTGACTGCTGTTGTTTCTTTTGTTTTTTTAATTTTTAAAAAAATTGAGGCATGATCTCGCTGTTACCCAGCCTGGTCTAGAACTCCTAGGCTCAAGCAGGCCTCCGGCCTCTGCCTCCCAAAGTGCTAGGAATACAGGTATGAACCACTGACCCTGCTGTTGTTTCTTAACCACCCAAATCAGTTTCATTGTAACAGTCATAGTACGAGAAAAGGATATAATTGCCAGAACACAAGGTGCTCTGCTGCAATTTGGAAGTATTTTTTCTTATAACAGAGGAATTTTTTCCCCAAAGGTTGCTTAGGTTGGTTTTTGCAAAGCCTTTGCTGTTGAAGTTTAGTCACTAGCAATTAGTTTATTTTATTTTATTTATTTATTTTTGAGACGAAGTCTTGCTCTTGTCCTCCAGGCTGGAGTGCAGTGGTGCAATCTCAGCTCACTGCAACCTCCACCTCCTGGGTTCAAGTGATTCTCCTGCCTCAGCCTCCCAAGTAGCTGGGATTATAGGTGCCTGCTACCACGCCCAGCTGATTTTTGTATTTTCAGTAAAGACGGGGTTTTACCATGTTAGCCAGGCTGGTCTCGAACTCCTGACCTCAGGTGATCCACCCGCCTTAGCCTCCCGAAGTGCTGGGATTACAGGCATAAGCCACCGCGCCTGGCCTATTTTATTTTTATTTTTAGAGACAAAAATCTTGCTATCACCCTTAGTGGAATGCAGTGGCACTATTGTAGCTCACTGCTGCCTCAAACTCCTGTGTTTGAGGGATCCTCCCACCTCAGCCTCCTGAGTAGCTGGAGCTATAGGCATGCACACCCAGTTAATTTTTTTATTTTTTGTAGAGACAGGGTCTCAGTGTGTTGCCCAGGCTAGTCTTAAATTGCTGCCCTCAAGCCATCCACCAGCCTCACTATTTAAAAAAGAAAAATTGACTGGACATGGTAGCTCATGCCTGTAATCCCAGCACTTTGGGAGGCTAAGGTGGGAGAATCACCTGAACCTAAGAGTTTGAGACCAGCCTGGGCAATATGGCAAGATACAATCTCTATAAAAAGTTTTAAAAATTAGCTGGGCATGGTGGTACATGCCTGTAATCCCAGCTGCTTGGGAAGCTGAGGTGAGAGGATCACTTGAGCCCAGGAGGTTGAGGCTGCAGTGAGCCATGTTTGTGCCACTGCATTCCAGCAACAGAGTAAGACCCTGTCTCAAAAAAATAAATTAAAAAAAAAAGTTAAACAGTTTTTCAGTTACTTTTTTTTATTTATGCACGGAATATAACCATATTACAGCAGTTTTGTATTTCCTAATGATTTGCAGCATATTTGGAAAATACGAAAATAAAATTTATCAATGATCCTACCAACCTAATATAGTTGCTTTTTAGGGGATTAATGTTCTTATCCTTTTTTTTAAAAGAAACTTGTAATTATAGTTACAAGTATAAAGTAATAATTTATAATATTTTAATAATATAAATAAGTGCCATAAATAAATAAAAGGCTGGACATGGTGTCTCACGTCTGTAATCCCAGCACTTTGGGAGGCCAAGGTGGGCAGATCACTTGAGATCAGGAGTTTGAGACCAGCCTGGCCAACATAATGAAACCCTGTCTCTACTAAAATACAAAAATTAGCTGGGTGTGGTGGTGTGTGCCTGTATTCCCAGCTACTCAGGAGGCTAAGGCAGGAGAATTGCTTGAATCCGGAAGGGCAGAGGTTGAAGGAGCCGAGGTCGTGTCACTGCACTCCAGCCTGGGCGACAGAGTGAGACTCCATCTCAAAACACACACACACACACACACACACACACAAAAAAAAAAAAAACAAAACAAAAAAAAGGGGTTGATAGACGTTTATGAAAATAAAGAACTGTGTTCTGGACAGAATTAAATTGCTTCCTAACTTTTAGATATAAAGAAGTTACATTTTCTGCTATTTTCAGGTATACTGCTTACCAAAAAGTACATGTAGATCACACAGTGTGGCCATTTCCTCTGTTAGCTTTGGGACTGAAGATCACATACTTAACCCAAAAGTAAATGAATGAACATTAATTTCCAGCATTTGTGGTAAGCAAAAATGGCATGGAAACCTAAGAACCTGGGTGAGCCACCGCACCCAGCCCTTTCATGTAAGAATTTTTAAGTGTTTATTTCTGAATCATTATTTTCAGCCATTCCACTGTTAATAACCCTTTAAACGTTGTTTAAAATGGCTCATGAAAGACTTCAGAATTTTAGGTAATCATCCAGTTGCTATTAGTCAGGTCTGGTTGTGCTTTGTAGTTTGGAGAAGGAAGAGGGCTTTAGAAACCTTGGCTCCTTTCAAGCTTTTGTCAGGACAGAAGTAGGGAGAGTCTTGGGGAGCCCCTTGCTCTGTGGGGTCAACCAAAGGCCTATAATTCCCAAAAAGTATGTGCTTGTTTTATTTTCTTGTGATCCTTTGTTCCCTTCTCCTGACATTCTAGGCTTACAAAAAAGTGGCATATAACATAATAAAAAGAATGTTAAATTTAAGACTGGTGTATTTTTATTTTTGGTAATAACTGTAAGAACTAATTGTTTTAGAATATCATAATTAAAATAGCTTATCTTCTTTTTTGTAATTTCTTAATTATAGTATTTCCTTATTGTCAAATAAATTATAATTTTCATAGAACTATGAATTATACATTGTTGAATGCATAACTATGCATTGTAATGCTCTTTTGTATCTTCTCTTTTCAGAAGTTTTCTTATTGTCCGCTTGGCACATGCTTCTGGAATAATATTCACCATGGTTTTGGATGACCTTCCAAACCTAGAAGACATCTATACTTCCTTGTGTTCATCAACAATGGAAGACTCAGAGATGGATTTTGACTCCGGACTAGAAGATGATGACACAAAAAGTGATAGTATTTTGGAGGATTCCACAATTTTTGTGGCCTTCAAAGGAAATATAGATGATAAAGACTTCAAATGGAAATTAGATGCAATATTGAAAAATGTGCCCAATTTGCTACACATGGGTAATTTGCTTTAATTATTTTTTATTCCTGTTACTGTTTTTGAAATGTTTGCCCTTCTATGGCTATCTTGAGTTTTACAAAGCAAGTTTGCTAAATTGAGTCAAAAGGCCGAATTTAAGTGCAAAGGTAGAATTTTAGGATTTTAAAAATATACATGTTTTCTTTCTTTTAAGTAACATCGAAGAGCTTAACATAAAGTATTTCTTATCGTGGAAATTGTTGGATAATCTGCTGTAGTGGATAAAAGTAATTCTCAATATCCAAATTTATTTGTTTTTAACTCTCTGGACTTCATTTTCCTTATCTGTAAATGGAAATCTTTAAGGACCCTTAAAGCTTAGAAAACTTACTATTCCATCAGTCTGCTTATAATGCACTTTAAATTTATTCCCTTAACTTTTATATCAGAAGTCACTAGCTGACAACTTGCTGGATCCAGTCTGCAACCATGTGTTATTTGGCCCACATTAGTGTTTGAGATTTAGTTTGTTTTTAATGTTTGAGTTTCATTGCCAGTGCTTTAAAAATTGAGATATATTGCATGAAAATCCAGAGTTTTACATTTATCTTTAAAAATAGGAAGATCTGATAACATTGAGTTCTCCCTCTTTCCCAGATGGTACTAAGTAGCAGCTGCTACTGAGAGCAACCCCACTTCACCACAGTTCCCATCTGGCTTCTTCACACATTTAGATTACCTGTCCAGATCTTACAGGCATTTGTGGTTTTGAACCTTGATTTAGATGTTCTCTATTCTAGTTAGCACAATTATCTAATCCGTTCAGACACAGTGAAAAGCCTAGATTTATTCCTTTAATCACAAATCCTAAATTGATCAAGAGTTAATTAGCTTTTTTTAGGCTTGGGGGTTTTATCTTTGAGATTGTTATCTGGAGGGAAGCTGTTTTTTCAACTGCTTTTTACTGTGTTGTATACGATTCTTCATAGTTATGTATTATTTTTAGCATAAAATTAAGAATTTTTCATGTCGTTATCAACATTATTGTAACCATAATCATAGTTATAATATATGTTATAAAGGTCTAGCTGGGCCTGAAATTGTTCATTGCTCTTTATTAATTACTACATTTTTCTGTTGTTTATATATTGCTGAATCAATTTATTTATGGCTTTCAAATAAATTACCAAACCTAGGCCAAGCATAGTAGTTCTTGCCTGTAATCCTAGTGCTTTGGAAGGTTGAGTTGTGTGGATCACTTGAACCCAGGAGTTCAAGACCAGCCTGGACAATATAGAGAGACCTCATCTCTACAGAAAATACAAAAATTAGCTGGGTATGTTGGCGTGCGCCTGTAGTCCCAGCTACTCGAGAGGCTGAAGTGGGAGGATCACTTGAGTCCAAGGAGGTCAAGGCTGCAGTGAGCTCTAATAGTGCCCCTGCACTCCAGCCTGGGCAACAGAGTGAGACCCTGTCTAAAAAAATAAATAATAAATAAAGGTGGGCGCAGTGGCTCGCGCTTGTAATCCCAGCACTTTGGGAGGTCAAGGCGGGCGGATCAATTGAGGCCAGGAGTTTGAGACACGCCCAGCCAACGTGGTGAAACCTCGTCTACTAAAAATACAAAAATTAGCCAGACGTGCTGGCAGGTGACTGTAATCCGAGCTACTCGGGAGGCTGAGGCACGAGAATTGCTTGAACCCAGAAGGTAGAGGTTGCAGTGAGCTGAGATCACGCCACTGCACTCCAGCCTGGGTGACAGAGTGAGTGTCAAAAAAATATAAATAAATAACCAATTCTAGATTTATGGTGCTATCAGATTATATTCTTGGTCCAAAAAAATTTTAAGTCAAATCTCTCAAATATGAAAGTTCAAAAAGATTTTGATAAGATATAACTATTAGGAATATGGATTTTTCTGCAAGCATATTACAAGTGTTAATACCGTAAGCAAATTTGATGTTTGTGTAGAATATGTACAAGATTCCAGTACACTTCAGAGTGGGAAGAAGTCCTTCCAGTGTCTATGATTGGTGGCCAGGATCCCCAAACTTCCTGCCTTTTGCTGTTTGGAGGCCTACGTGTAATGGAAAGGAAATTGCCCTGAAAATCAGAGCTGGGTTTTAATGTCATCTCTGATGCTACTAGTTAGCCACAGGATTCTGAGCAGATCACTTTCTGGGCCTTGGTTTCCTCACCTGTAAAATAGTCTTGGACTAAATATTGTCTAATCTTTTCTAAATTCCTGTGATTGTGTTATCTCATTCCTTTTAGCAAGTTTTCCCTTTTTTTTCCCACATTAGAGCAAGTGAACTCCATGTCTGGAAAAGTTAACATTCAGTGTACAGTGGTTTAAGAGCTGGAAGGGGCTGTAGGCAACATGTAGGCACTTTCCTCTATCCATAGATATTTCTCATTTTGAGAAAAGATATTCCTCTATGACCATTATCTCTTTTTTTCCTTCTTTTCACAGGTGTTGAATGACCATTATCTTAATATTAGAATGTATAACTGAATGAAGGATACAGAAGATTCAGTTTAGCTGAGTTAATAACAAAAGAGAACATTGTTTTGCCTGAGGTTGTTGAATAACTTTTTTTGTTTTTGTTTCTTTTTTGAGGCAGTGTCTCACCCCATCACCCAGGCTGGAATGCAGTGACATGATCTCAGCTCACTGTAGCCTTGACCTCCCAGGCTCAAACAATTCTCCCACCTCAGCTTCACAAGTAGCTGGGACTACAGGCGCACACCACTGCACCTGGCTAATTTTCTGTTTATTTTTTGTAGAGATGAGTTCTCACTATGTTGCCCAGGGTGGTCTCAAACTCCTGAGCTCAAGTGATCTGCCCACCTTGGCCTCCCAAAGTGCTAAGATTACAGGCATGCACCACTGCACCCAGCCAGATAACTTTTTTATCAGCTAACTGTGCCTGGGATTTGCTTTCCAACCTGTAAAATGTAACTACATTTAATAGTACCTCCTCAATTACTTAACTTTTTTAAAAATTATTTTTTATTGTATAATACACATAAAATTTACCATGTTAACCATTATTAAGCATACAGTTTAGTGGAAATTAAATATACTCATAATGTTGTGCAACCATCACCACCATGTGTCGCCCTAACTCTTCATCCTGTAAAATTAAACATCTCTGTCCGGGCACGGTGGCTCACGCCTGTAATTCCGGCACTTTGGGAGGCCGAGGCAGGTGGATCACGTGGTCAAGAGATTGAGACCATCCTGGCCAACATGGTGAAATCCCGTCTCTACTAAAAATACAAAAATTAGCCAGGCATGGTGGCGGGCGCCTACAGTCCCAGCTACTTGGGAGGCTGAGGCAGGAGAATTACTTGAACACGGGAGGTGGAGGTTGCAGTGAGCCGATATCGCGTTACTGCGCTCCAGCCTGGTGACAGAGTAAGACTCTGTCTCAAAAAAAAAAAAAAAAAAAAAATTGAACATCTCTAACCATTAAATAACAACCCCCCATTTCCTCCTTGCTCCTAGCCCCTGGAAACCACCATTCTACTATCTGTTTCTATGATTTTTGACTACTTCCTTCATATAAGTGGAATTTTGCCTTTTTGTGACTGGCTTATTTTACTTAGCGTAAGATGCTCAAAGTCCATTGATGTTGCACCATGTGACAGGATTTCCTTCCTTTTTAAGGCTTAATAATATTCCATCGTGGCCGGGTGCAGTGGCTCACGCCTATAATCCCAGCACTTCAGGACGCCGAGGCAGGCAATCATGAGGTCAGGAGATCAAGACCATCCTGGCCAACATGGTGAAACCCTGTCTCTACTAAAAATACAAAAATTAGCTGGGCGTGGTGGCACACACCTGTTGTCCCGGCTCGGGATGGTGAGGCAGAAGAATTACTCGAACCCAGGAGGCAGAGGTTGCAGTGAGCCAAGATCATGCCACTGCACTCCAGCCTGGTGACAGCAAGATTCCGTCTCAAATAATAATAATAATATTCCATTGTATATATATACCATATTTTACTGATTCATTCATCTGTCAGTAGACATTGGGTTGCTTCTATATCTTAGCTATTGTGAGTAATGCTGCTATGAATATGGTGTACAAATATCTCTCTGGGACTCTGCTTTCAGTTCATTTGAGTGTGTACTCTGAAGTAGAATTGCTACATCTTGTGGTAATTCTGTTTTTAATTTTTTTTGAGAAACTGTCGTTTTCCACAGCAGCTTGTATCCTTTTACATTCCCACTGACAGTGCACAATGGTTCCAGTTTCTTTTTTTTTTTTTTGAGATGGAGTCTTGTTCTGTTGCCCAGGTTGGAGTGCAGTAGCGCAATCTTGGTTCACAGCAACCTCTGCCTCCTGGGTTCAAGTGATTCTCCTGCCTCAGCCTCCTGAGTAGCTGGGACTACAGGTGTGCACCACCATGCCTGGCTAATTTTTGTATTTTTAGTAGAGACGGGGTTTTGCCATGTTGGCCAGGCTGATCTCAAACTCCTGACTGATCGAACTCAAGTGATTCACCAGCCTCAGCCTCCCGAAATGCTGGGATTATAGGTGTGAGCCACCATGCCCTGCGGATTCTATTTCTCCATATCTTCACCAATGTTTATTTTCTGTGGTTTTGATAGTATCATGGTAATGGTTGTGAGGTGGTATCTTATTTTGATTTGCATTTCTCTAATGATTAGTTATGTCAAGCATCTTTTCATGTGCTTATTGGCCATTTGTGTATCTTTTCTGGAGAACTGTCCTTTGCCTTTTTTCTTTTTTTGAGACGGAGTCTCACTTTGTTGCCCAGGCTGGAGTGCAGTGGCACAATCTAGGCTCACCACAACTACCACCTCCTGGGTTCAAGCAATTCTCCTGTCTCTGCCTCCCGAGTAGCTGGGACTACAGGTGCGTGCCACCATGCCCAGCAAATTTTTGTATTTTTAGTAGAGACAGGGTTTCGTTATGTTGGCCAGGCTAGTCATGAACTCCTGACCTTGTGACCCACCCCCCTCGGCCTCCCAAAATGCTGGGATTATAGGCATGAGCCTGTTCTATTAGTTTAAACTTAACCTCTCTGTTCTTTTTTATGATCCTTTCTCCATCTTACTGCTTTCCATTTATTCATTGCCTGTGATGTGCCAGGTACTATGCTAGGTTTTCTGCATGTATTATCTAATTTGTACTCAAAATCTCATGAAGTAGTTTTTTTCATAGTTTTAGAAAAGAAAAAGATAAGTTTCAGAAAGGTTAAATAGCTCATTCATGGTCATCCAGGTGCTAAGTGGCAAAGCTAGGATTAGATTTGAGTATGTGGCTCCAAAGCATGCTCTGTTAGCTATTCCAAGCTGGTGCTCCACCTTATTCTTTTACTCTTTTGGTTTGTTTTTAATTCCATCTCTCCTCTGGTGGCTAAAAGATTACTAATAAAATTCTTTTTCTTTCACAATCAAGAGTCCAGCAAGCTAAAAGTACAGAAGGTGGAGCCCTGGAACAGCGTGCGTGTGACATTCAACATCCCCAGGGAAGCAGCGGAGCGGCTACGGATCCTTGCTCAGAGCAACAACCAGCAGCTTCGGGATTTAGGGATTCTCTCCGTTCAGATTGAAGGTCTTTTACTTTGCCATGTGCCCATCTAGACCAGAATCATTACAGTAGTAGAATATAGCATGATTTTCTATGCTGCTTTGTCTGTTCCTCTGCTCTTGTATTTCCGAATGCCAAGCAACTCATGTAACTTGTACTTTGCTTTGCAACACCTTAGATGAAGAGGGACTGACTGCGGTTATTGCTGGGTCCTGATGGTCTTTACATCTGTAGTCTTGGTTTCCATTCCTTTGGCTAATTTTGACCATCAGTCTTTCAGACTTTGATTTTACTGGCATCCTGACCAGGAATTGATTTGTCTTATTTATTTAGTTGTGTGGTTTTCTTTGTTATTGTTGTTGTTTTTAGAGATGGTGTCTTTCTGTGTTGCCCAGGCTGGACTCAAACTCTTGGCCTCAGATGATCCTCCCATCTCAGCCTCCTGAGTAGCTGGGACTACACCTGTACCACTGTACCCAGCTTAACATATAATTTAATTTGCTTCCTTCCTTCCACCAAATAAAGTTTAGTATTTTCTTTATTCGTCTAACAGATTACAAAGCCTTCAACAGTCCTTTCCTTTTGTAGCAGTGTTCATTTTCTTTTCTTTTCTTTCTTCCTTTTTTTTTTTTGAGGCAGAGTCTCACTCTGTTGCCCAGGATGGAGTATAGTGGCGTGATCTCAGCTCACTGCAACCTCCACTTCCCAGGTTCAAGCGATTCTCCTGCCTCAGCCTCCCAAGTAGCTGGGATTACAGGCACGTACCACCATGCCCAGCTAATTTTTGTGCTTTTAGTAGAGACGAGGTTTCACCATCTTGGCCAGGCTGGTCTCAAACTTCTGACCTCAGTTGATCTACCCTCTTCGGCCTCCCAAAGTGCTGGGATTACAGGCGTGAGCCATCATGCCGGCCCACAGTGTTCATTTTCAATATTTTTACCAGAATGATCTTTTTCAAAATGAAAATTAGATGAGCAGGCACGCGCGCACGTGCACACACACACACCCCTACACACATACACACACACACCCCTACACCCCTACACCCCTAAACCCCTAGATTAAAATCCTACTATCTCTTGGTATTATTCAAAGAATGAAGACCAAACTCCTTACCATGACCTCAGGCCTTGCATGGTCTCACCTCTACCTTCTTCATCCAGCCTTATCTTGTATAACTCTCCTCCCTTGCCCACTGTGTTCCAGCTTCTCAACTTTCTCTTCCTGCTGCCACAGGTCCTTTGTATTGATGTCTTCTCTGAATGAAATACTATCCCCTACCAGCCCCCCTTCCCCTAGTTCATGCCTGCTCAGCCTTCAAGTATCAGCTTAAATCTTGACGTTGTGTTCTCTGAACTCCTTTGGCAAGTCAGAGTCCTTTGCTATGTGCTCTCACAAAAGTTTGTTTCTCTTCCTCAGATCATTTATCTCACACTTTCATTAGAGCAATTATTGATTGTTGTTTTATCCCCCATAGACTATAAGCTTTAGCATTTGGAATACAGTGATAAATATTGTCCTTACTGTTATAAACTCGGAAGAGCTTATGACTTTAGTAAGGAAGACAGACCTGTGAGAGATATAAGTACCTACCATGTGTGGGAGAGCTCTTTGGAAGCTCAGTGAACCAGACCCCCCTCTTCCCCTCCTGTGTTGATACAACCAGGTGACAACCAGCAATTCCAACTTTTCCTTCCACAGTAGGCCAGATCCTCCTGGCCCTGTGCTTACGTAGAACCTAAATGCTCCGTGAAACCTCAGCAGCCGAGGTCATCATTTTGTTTATAGAAGTGAGACACATTTTATGCAGTCTAGCATTGTACGTTGCTGTGCCCTCAAAGGGGAAACACCAACAAACAGATAATTTAGAAAGGGTTATATGTAGATTGAGAAATGGGATAAATTTCACCACTTGATAAATGAGGGGATAGTGGCTTAAACAATAACCACTTTAATTTGAAAAATGTGGAACTATCGAAAAGGATCCAGAAAAGTATAGTTAATTCACAGCAATGTGTAGGAGGAACTATTAGGAAGAGTGAAAGTCGAACAACTGTTGGATAAAATAACAGTGTATGGGCTGTTTATACTTTAAGGGACACATAAGTGGTTTCTTTAAAACCCCACGTATTTTATGGTCTCTGTTCCTATTTAAAGACTTCAGAACCTTAATTGATAGTGTTTTTCACTGGAGAAAGAAGTACCAGTTTTATCTCTTAAGCAGACCTACTTCCTAAAAGGATAAAATGCTGGTTCTCCCTTAATATTATAGCCATAAATTCAAACATGAGTACTAGCAAGGAAGCAAATAGATAACATATTTTAAGAAATTATGAAATTTCACATATGACAATGATTATCACAATACAGAAAGAGTTCTTTAACTTTTAGGCTACATGTGTGTCCCAGATGATCTCTGTTCTTACAATCCTGGGAATTCAGGCAGGAGTGAAGTGATGGCAGCAGCTATTGCTTTTGCGGAACTGGGCTATTGATTTTGTAAATTGTAAGAAGGAATGTTGGCCACTCACGGTGGCTCACGCCTGTAATCCCAATACTTTGAGAGGCCGAGGTGGATGGATCACTTGAGGGCAGGAGTTTGAGAGCAGCCTGGCCAACATAGTGAAACCCCGACTCTACTAAAAATATAAAAATTAGCCCAGCATGGTGGTGCATGCCTGTGGTCCCAGCTACTCGGGAGGCTAAGGCAGGAGAATTGTTTGAACGCAGGAGGCAGAGGTTATGGTGAGCCGAGATCATGCCACTGCACTCCAGCCTGGGCGACAAGAGCGAAATTTTGTCTCAAAAAAACAAAAAGAAGGAATGAAGGAATGTTGCCACTGTCATGTCTGCTGCAAGGCTTGAGGGACAGGTTGTTCTCGCAAGAGTCCATTCTCCATTGACTAATACTGCCTGTACCCTTCCTTTTTAAAGTTTTGGCCAGGATGTTGGGGAAACATCTTTTTTGAGGACATTTTGTGCCACCTCTGTAAATTCATGGTGACCTAAAGCGGTAGTCTGCTAACTTTTTCTATAAAGGGCCAAGAATAAATATTTTTGGCTTTTCAGGCCATAAGATCTCAACTCAACAAGTACTCAGCTCTGTCTTGTAGGGCAAAAACAGCCATAGGCAATATGTAAACAAGTAAACATGGCAGGATTTCAATAACACTTTATTTAAATAAACATGCAGTGGGCTGCATTTGGCCCACAAGACGTAGTTTGTGGACCCCTAATTGGCAAGTTTGGGAGCCCATAGTGTTCTCTTTGACATGAATTGGCATATATGCAGTTGGCAAATAGGGGAATAATAGCAGTATAATGTGGAAATTCTGTTTATTAAGATGTGATTTTTTTTCTTAGGTAAGAGGAGCTGGAATAGTAGAAATAGAATTATAATTTTCAACAAGAAAAAGCTTTTCACTCAGCTGTTGCATGTGTGGGAGTCTTTTCAGCTCTATTAAAATTAAGGATGAGAGTGTGCATTCCTGTGCCTTCCTGACGTGCGTCCCCCAGCCTTGCGTGGCTCTCAGCTCATGACAGGTTGCATTTCTTCCTGTGTCCACCTTAATGGCAGCCCCACTGGCTCAGAGCTCCACTACATCTGCATTATCTCAGCAGCTTTAACCAGGCATTTCCACTGCATTTTTTCTGGTATTTTGCCTTCACCAGTTACTGCTTTTATTAGAGCTCTGATTACAAAGTCTCATAGGTTTTCAGTTTGCCCTAACCCTCTTATTGTGAGTATGAGATTTGATAAATGTGAGGTTTTCCAGAAATTAATTTGTCATGTAGAAAAATGCCTATAATCCTTTGTAAGGTTATAAATAAGATGACTGTTTATATTTTAAAAATAGCTAATGAGCACCTGCCATGTACCAGGCACTATTTTATGTATAAAGGATATATTATAGATCGTCACATAATTTATCATTAAATTAGGACACTTTTCTTTCTTTTTTATTTGAGATAAAGTCTCACTATGTTACCTGGGTTGGAGTGCAGTGGTACAAACACAACTCACTGTAGCCTCAGCCTCCTGGGCTCAAGTGATCCTCCCATCTCAGCCTCCTGAGTAGCTAGGACCACAGGTGCATGCCACCATGGACCTGACTAATTTTTCATAGAGATGGGGTCTCACCATGTCGCTAGTCTTGAACTCCTGGTCTGAAGCAATCCTCCCACCTTGGCCTCCCAAAGTGCTGGGATTAACAAACGTGAGTCACCATGCCCAGCCTAAAGTAGGACACTTCTGAAAGTGAAAGAGAATGCTATTAATTATGCTGGAACAACAGATGTAAAGGAATAAGGACAGACTTGTGATTACCCCTGTATAGTGATGGGGGAGGCAAGCAAGAAAATGAGTGAGTGAATGATTACGTGGAATGTGCTCTGCAGAAATAGCAAGATGTTCTGATAAAAGTTACCTAACCTTGGATAAGATGGTTGGTAGAGGCCTTTTTGGGCATGTGACACTTAAGATTACGTGAAAATTGAGAAGCTAGCTATGCGAAGAGTGCAGAGAACTGTTCTAGGCAGGGGAAACCACATGAGCAAAGGCCTTGAGGTAAGAAGCAGCCTTGTGTGCCTAAGAAACTAAAAAGAAACACTGGGGCTGAATCCTTGTTATTGAAGGAGAAAAATAGCATGAGATGAGGTTAAAGAGGTAGACAGGGCTAAATATGGGCAGTCCAGTATTGGTAGCCACAGACTGACTGTATGTTGCTTTTGAGCACTGAAAATGTGGCTAGTTAAAACTGATATGCGCTGTAAGTATAAAATACATATTACATTTTGAAGATTTGGTATCCCCCAAAAGAATGTAAAGTATCTCAATAATTCTTATATTGGCCAGGCTCAGTGGCTCACACCTATAATCCCAGCACTTTGGAAGGCTGAGGCCAGGAGGATTGCTTGAGCGCAGGAGTTTAAGACCAGCCTCGGCAATATAGTGACACCCACCCTGTCTCACAAAAACTTTAAAACTGAAAAAAATTAGCCAGGCATGTTGGCATACTCCTGTAGTCCCAGCTACTTGGGAAGCTGATGTGGGAGGATCGCTTAAGCCCGGTAGGTCAGTGCTGCAGTGAGCTGTTATCTCACCACTGCACTCCAACCTGGACAACAGAGTGAGACCCTGTCTCAAAAAATAACAATAATTTTTGCATTAGTTACATGTTGAAATAACAATACATTGGATGTATTAAGTGAAATAAATGATAATTAATTTAATCTGTTTCTTACTGTGGCTTCTAGAAAATTTTAAATTGTATCTGTGGCTCATATTATATTTGTGTTGAACAGCACTTGGCTAGGTAGATAATTTGAGCCCTTGTGTAGACTGTTAAGAAGTTTGGCCTGGCCGGGCACAGTGGCTCATGCCTGTAATCCCAGCACTTTGTGAGGCTGAGATGGGCAGATTGGCTGAGGTCAGGAGTTCGAGACCAGTCTGGCCAACATAATGAAACCCTGTCTCTACTAAAAATACAAAAGTTAGCCGGGCATGGTGGCAAGCACCTGTAATCCCAGCTACTTGGGAGGCTGAGGCAGGAGAATCACTTGAACCCGGAGGCGGAAGTTGCAGTGAGCTGAGATTGTGCCATTGCACTCCAGCCCAGGCAATAGGGTGAGACTCTGACTCAAAAAAAAAAAAAGTTTGGTCTTTATTTCTAAAATAGTGAAAAGCAATGGACCTGTTTTAAGCAGAGGAATGATACAAACTGATGTCCTTTTCCAGAACAATTTTCTTTCTATCTAGAATGTCTTAACAAATTTTGTATATTAATAGTTCCCTTCCTTTGGTGGAAACCCTCATGACCTGTATTCTCTTTCTCTTTTATGCCTGATTTCTAGAGGCAAGCCAGAGCATCTGGCAGCTCCCAGTGATTGCTTCCTTTTTGGTAGGATGTTTGTTCCCTGTGACCAGTGAACCTCCTTGGTTAAAATAGACATAGAAAGCTGACCTAGGCTCACGCCTATAATCCCAGCACTTTGGGCGGATCACAAGGTCAGGAGATCGAGACCATCCTGGTAAACATGGTGAAACCCCGTCTCTACTAAAAATACAAAAATTAGCTGGGTGTGTTGGCATGCGCCTATAATCCCAGCTACTTGGGAGGTTGAGGCAGGAGAATCTTTTGACCCCGGAAGGTGGAGACTGCAGTGAGCCAAGATCACACCACTGCACTCCAGCCTGGCGACAGAGTGAGACTCTATCTCAGAAAAAAAAAAAAAGAAAGAGAAAGCTGACCTAGATCAGTGACAGGACAGAGGAAACTGCCGTGTCTCATTAACTTTCTACTTTGCCATCTGACCCTATGAATCTGAACCCTAGTATGGAAGGACTTGGGTGAGTGCAACCTTTCAGCTCAGCAGCCACAGACTAGCTATATTTTAACTCTCCACAAGGTGGTGCTCTCTTACAATAACAGTAGTCAAAATTTTGGATTAAGTGTAAGAAACATTCTGTAGCTTGTTTCAGAGACCGTTTTATCATTGGACCAAGTAAGATTTAAGTTTCCTCTAAGTTTAGAGTCTACTTAATTGGAACACTTCTGGTAACATTACCTGTGAGGGTACCGTGAAGCTCAAATAAGGTAAAATTAAAAATCCTATACAGGCTAGGCACGGTGGCTCATGCCTATAATCCTAGCACTTTGGGAGGCCGAGGTGGGTGATCACATGAGGGCAGGAGTTGGAGACCAGCCTGGCCAACATGGTGAAACTCTGTCTCTACTAAAAGTGCAAAAATTATCTGGGTGTGGTGGTGGGTGCCTGTAATTCCAGCTACTCAGGAGGCTGAGGTAGGAGAATC
>NW_012101243.1:2368797-2435673 GCF_000951045.1 Mandrillus leucophaeus
AAAAAAAAAAAAAAAAAAAAAAGGAAAATCCTATACATAGCCGGACATACTGTTATGTGCCTGTGGTCCCAGCAACTCAGAAGGCTGAGGCAGGAGGACCCTTTAGGCCCAGGAATTTAAGGCGGTGGTGAGCTATATGACTGTGTCACTGCACTCCAGCCTGGGTGACAAAGTGAGACCCCGTCTCAATAAACAAAAACCTATACAAATACTGGTCCTGTCATTTGGTGTCTCAGAAAGTAGATTTGTAGCAACCTATCTCCTCTTCATTGCATAATTTTTTTCCTGCTGGAAATAGGTTTATGTTGCAGTTATTGAATGGAAGTGGCATTTTGTTCACAAGTGCTAGTATCCCTGCACCAGTATATGTTCTTTATTCATTAAACCTACTTATATTTAATATCTACCTTCTGATCATAAATTATCAAAAGAAAGTCTAGGATTTTGAGAGTTTTTGAGAACATTTTCTTCCATTATACACACACACCCCCACCACACACAATTGGTAAGATGGTTGAAAATAAATATTCAGAGTTCCAGAATCTCTGTTGATACTAAGCATCATTCATGGTCACCCTGCTTCCTTATTACAAGAATTGGTTATATCTCCTTGTGCTTAATGAAACCTACTCAGATGGGTTGAAGAAAGACCCATCTACATTGAACCCACCATTGTTCTGGTGGTAAACTAACCATAATTCTTCAAAAGCACGGATAACTGCAGCACTTACATAGCTGTCTATAAACAAAATTTGCATTTTATTCTAATGATTTCCTTTTTATCACTTGACTGTCATTCTCAGGGGAAGGTGCTATCAACCTGGCTTTGGCTCAGAACCGAAGCCAAGATGTGAGAATGAATGGACCCATCGGAGCCGGAAATTCAGTTAGGATGGAGGCGGGATTTCCCATGGCAGGTGGTCCAGGTACGACCTCCGACTCAATTGTATGACATTTTACTAGTTTTCTTTTTGGCTTATTTGATCATTTGAGCCCTGCAAGATAGGTGGGGATTCATGGCATACTTACATCTCTATTTGTTGAATCAGGAAAGCTAGAAATGAGTCATTCCTGAAGGCTAGGGGTCACAGCATGAAGCATCTTTGCAATCTTTTGGTCTCATGCTTAAAGGTTGATGAACACTGAGCCATGCAGCAAACATTTATTGACTTCTTGTTGTGTGACAGGACCTGTGCTGTTGGAAATAGAAATGAATGAGACATTTTCTACCCTCATTATGTTAATATTAATAGTACAATGGAGAATGTAGCTTTCCAACTCCCACTTTCTGTGAGGCTGAGAATATCTGTAAATTGAATTCTTGTGTGTTTATGTGGAATCTGAAGATGTATGTGGAAGAATATGAGTTTTTACGTGTTTAGAATTTGAGAGTTATAAATTGCATCCTTTTCTAGTAATCTTGAAATCTCTTGTTCAGAGATTGAACTCAATATTCTGTGAATATCAGAATATTAGAATTGAGCTGATTGTCATTTACAGCTGAGGAAGCTGTGGAACTCACATAAAGGAAGTGATTTGCCCAGGGTCAAGGAGCAATAAACTAGTATCACAGATCTTCTAATGCCCAATTTAGTGCTTTTTTCACTGCACTAGTGGCTTTCGAATTTTTTCAGCTGCAGGACCCTTTATTCAAATAAAACAGAAAAGCACAGCTGCTGTGGTTGAACCTGAGTAAGAATCTGCTTACCCAGTCATTCCCTTCCCACTCTACCACAGTAGCTCTTAGAGAAATGCAGCAGTATAGAGGAGCTCAATTTATAAGGTGCTATTCTTGGCCGGGCACGGTGGCTCACGCCTGTAGTCCCAGCACTTTGGGAGGCCGAGGTGGGTGGATCACCTGAGGTCAGGAGTTCAAGACCAGCCTGGCCAAGATGGTGAAACCCCATATCTACTAAAAATACAGTAATTAGCTAGGTGTGGTGGTAGGTGCCTATAATCCCAGCTACTCAGGAAGCTGAGGCAGGAGAATCACTTGAACTTGGGAGGCAGAGGTTGCAGTGAGCCGAGATTGCACCACCGCACTCCAACCTGGGAAACAGAGCGAGACTCTGTCTCAAAACAAAAAAACATGCTATTCTGAACTGTAACTAATGAATTGATCATAGAATTGAACTAGGTTTTTATTCTGGTACTACCATTTACTGGTTACCTCAAGCTAGTTACTATACTTCCCCAAGCAATACTTTCTTCACAATAATATGAAATAATAATACCTACCATCTTTTGAGCTCGTGCTTGAAGGTAGAAGGGCCCTGAGCAGTGCAGCAAACATTTCCTAAGTTCTTGTTAGGACTTAGGAAAATATATATGTCAGGACCTGTGCTGTTGGGCTGTTGTGGAATACCATATAATAGATGTAAAATATCCAGCCTGGTATTGTGTACATAGATGTAGTTCCCCACAGAAGTCTGAGCATTTGGTGTTAAGGTAGCTTTATGAGAAATTATAGATGACACTGTTGCCACTACTGGAAAGACATGGGCCAGAAGCAGAGTGGGAAAAGCCTAGCCAAGTTACATATAGTTAATGAAAGAATGAATAAACCTATAGTTACCATATAGTTACGTATAGTTAATGAAAGAATGAATAAATCAGGAAATCTGGGTTCTAGTCTCAACTCTTTTCCAAAGGACTTAATATTTACTGACCCTAGTTGCCTATAAACATCTTTAATTATGTTCTAGAAACAATGCTAGAGATCCCTTCTAGGCTTAAAATGTTAAGACTCCACTTAATTGTTATTAGTACTGTAATTACAAGCTCTCTTAGGCTAGTATCTGGCAGATAGCAAGCATGTTTACTAAGTATCCCTAAGAAGTGCATGTAAATTATAGTGCTTTTTTTTCTTTTTTTTTTTTTTTGAGACAGGGTCAAGTGTTCCTCCTGTCTCAGCCCTTCAGTAGCTGGGACTACACCCGGCTTATTTTTGTTTTGTTTTGTTTTGTTTTTTTGTAGAGACAGGGTTCTGCCATGTTGACCAGGCTGGTTTAACTCCTGGGCTCAAGTGATCTGCCCCCTCAGCCTCCCAAAGTGCTGGGATTACAGACATGAACTGAGCCACCGTACCCAGCCAATTATAGTACTATAGTTGATTATCAACCTAGGAAACTGAGAAGCTTTAGATTGAAATCAGGTTAGATTTGTATTTAATGAAGGACTCAGATTGAGATAATGTGTATGGTATAAAGTTTCAGGAATAATCAATTAGTAATGACCTGTAGTAATAGTAACATTTTAACCCCCAAGATATCTTTCTTTACTGCCAAGCATATTTTAGGATTGCTTTTCTCTGTTGTCTATTGAGACTTGAAGGATGTAAACAAAGTTTAATATTAGGTTAAACAGCTAAATTTTTCTGGGGAAAGAGACCTTAAATCTCTTCTAAAACTATAATAAATAACTTTAGAATTGTGTATCTACAGCAGTTGGTTTTTCAATCATTCTTAGTACTACTTTCTTCTCTTAGCATGGGGAACAGAAAGTTTACTAATAAGAGTCTTTTGCAATTAAAACTAAATCCATAGCCTGTTTTTTTTCATAACCTTATAGAATTCAAAGATTTGTTAGATACCATAGTAGTCATTTAATTCAAGTTTCTCAGCTTCAAAACACTGTTGATGTTTGGGGCCAATAATTTTTTGCTGTGGGAGACTGTCCTGTGTGTTGTGGGATGTTTAGTAGCATCCGTGGCTTCTACCCACCAGATGCCAGTAGCACCACTACTTCCCTGCAGTTGTGCCACCTAAAAATGTCTCCCGACATTACCAAATGTCCCTTGGGGGACAAAATTTCCCCTAGTTGAGAACCTTGGATCTTGTGCAGATTCCCATCTAGTACTGGAATGCATGTTATAGTGTCACTATTGAACATGTAGTCAGCATATACTTGAAATTTTCTGGGATTAGGAAGCTTATTATGGACCAAGAAAACCTTTTTTTCTTTTTGAGATGGACTCTCGCTCTGTTGCCTAGGCTAGAGTGCAGTGACGCGATCTTGGCTCACTGCAAGCTCCACCTCCTGGGTTCACGCCATTCTCCTGCCTCAGCCTCCCGAGTAGCTGGGACTACAGGCAACTGCCACCACGCCCGGCTAATTTTTTTTTTGTATTTTTAGTAAAGATGAGATTTTACTGTGTTAGCCAGGATGGTGTGGATCTCTTGACCTCGTAATCCGCCTGCCTTGGCCTCCCAAAGTGCTGGGATTATAGGCGTGAGCCACCGCGCCGGCCAAAAACCTGTTTCTTATCTTACGAGCGCTTTCTCTCTCTTTTTTTTTTTTTTTCTTGAGAAGGAGTCTCACTCTGTCACCCAGGCTGGAGTACAGTGGCATGATCTCAGCTCACTGTAGCCTCCACCTCCTGAGTTCAAGTGATCCTCTCACCTCAGCCTCGAGAGTGACTAGAATTACAGGCGGGTGCCACCACACCTGACTAATTGGCTAATTTTTATATTTTTAATAGAAATGGGATTTCACCATGTTGGCCAGACTGGTCTCGAACTCCTGCTCTCAGGTGATCCACCTGCCTAGACCTCACAAAGTGCTGGGATTACAGGCGTGAGCCACCACACCAAGCCCTCGTGAGAGCTTTCTTAATTGTCTAACTACCATCTTTAAAAAACCAGGTGCAATTCCTCAGAAACAAATCCAGTTTCAACAGATAAACATTAGCCTAACTGTCCTCTCCAACTACAAAATACCTTAAAATACAACTTTTTTTTTTTTTTTTCGAGACAAAGTCTCGCTCTGTCACCAAAGCTGGAGTGTAGTTGTGCGATCTCGGCTTACTGCAAGCTCTGCCTCCCAGGTTCAAGCAATTCTCTGCCTCACCCTCCCTAGCAGCTGGGATTACAGGTGCCCACCACCATGTCTGGCTAATTTTTGTATTTTTAGTAGTTTCAGTGTCTTGGCCAGGCTGGTCTCGAACTCCTGACCTCAAGTGATCCACCCGCCTCAGTCTCCCAAAGTGCTGGGATTACAGGCGTGAGCCACCGCGCCCTGCCTATAACATTTAATATGTAGCTGGGCGGCCGGGCACGGTGACTCACGCCTGTAATCCCAGCACTTTGGGAGGCCGAGGCGGGCAGATCATGAGGTCAGGAGATCGAGACCATCCTGGCTAACACGGTGAAACTCTGTCTCTACTAAAAATACAAAAAATGAGCCGGGTGTGGTGGCGGGTGCCTGTATTCCCAGCTGCTTGGGAGACTGAGGCAGGAGAGTGGCGTGAACCCTGGAGGCGGAGCTTGCAGTGAGCCAAAATGGTGCCACTGCACTCCAGCCTGGGTGACAGGGCAAGACTCCGTGTCCAAAAAAAAAAAAAAAAAGTGTAGCTGGGCTTGGAAGCAGAGGGGTAGGGAAAGAAAGTAGAGGAACTCCCTAGGCCAAAAAAAAAAAAAGTCAAAGATGAATATTTAAACAGCAGTAAACAAGTGAGATTCTGCAGGGTCTAAAGCATTTGGGTTTTAATGGCCAGGAAGGGATAAAAAATAAAGCCTTGGGTCAACATGAAGAAGCAAGTTAGAATTCAAAATTCCTCCTGAAACCAGAATTTTCAGTGAAAGATAGATTAGGAAAATGTCACCCTCTGGCATAGGGAAATTAATGGGAAATTAATAGGAAATTTGTCTGTGTTTGCTGGGGCTGTAGACATGAGGTGGGAAAATGGGTGTTGTGGAATTGTCTTCTCTACCCTCTTGCATTTTGAACACTTAATATGTTAGTGAATACCCATTAACAGGCTAAGTCATTAACATTAGGTGGGTCTAGACTGGTGATAACTGTTGAAGCTGTGGAGGGGCATATTCTCAACCCTAGTCATTGCAGACTTCTAGTGAAAACCTGATATAAATGAGCTTATATTCTGAATTTATACAATTTAGGATTAGACTCGCTCCCTCCAGAATTTTAGGTAATAGGAATATCAGAGTATTAACAATTACGAGAATCATAAGAAAACAAGACACTATTAAAACATAAGGAGAGATGGGGGAACAGAACTTACAGAAATTTAAAAATAAAGTGAATAACTTATTCAGCAAATTAGAAATAGCTGGATTGAAAGGTGAATTTGAATAAACCACTTAGGATGCAGCAGAGAAAAAGAGATAGAAATATGAAAGAGGTCAAGAGACAAGAAGGATAAAATGAGAAGGTTTAACATGTTTGAAAAGAGTTCCTGAAGAAGTTAAAGAAATTGAGGAGGCATGACAGTCAGAGAATGGCTAAAATTTTTCCAGAATGGATGAAAGACGTAAGTCCTCAGATTCAGAAGCCCAGTAATCCTGAGCATTACAAAATAAAAATAAATCTGCATCTAGACACAATATTATAAAACTTCAGGGCTGGGCGCAGTGGCTCAAGCCTGTAATCCCAGCACTTTGGGAGGCCGAGATGGGCGGATCACAAGGTCAGGAGATCGAGACCATCCTGGCTAACCCGGTGAAACCCCGTCTCTACTAAAAAATACAAAAAACTAGCCAGGCGAGGTGGCGGGCGCCTGTAGTCCCAGCTACTCGGGAGGCTGAGGCAGGAGAATGGCGTGAACCCGAAAGGCGGAGCTTGCAGTGAGCTGAGATTCGGCCACTGCACTCCAGCCTGGGCGACAGAGTGAGACTCCGTCTCAAAAACAAAACAAAACAAAACAAAAAAAACTTTAGAACATTGAAAAACAGAATGCTAAAAGCAACCTAAAAGAAAAGACCTATTATTTGCAAAGGAAAGACTATCAGCTTTCCTTGATTTCTCAACAGCAGCATTGGAGGCCAGGAAACATTGGAATAATTTTTTCAAAGTGCTGAGAAAATAATTGACCACCTAGAATTTTAAACATAGCTGTACTATCAAGAGTAGTATGAAATAAAGAGCTTTTCAAAGAGACTAAGAGAATTTACCATTAACAGACCCTTGCTAATTGAACTGCTCAAGGATGTACTTCAGGAAGAAGAAAATTGAACCTAAGATGGAAGAAATAAGATCTAAGAAGGAATGGTGAGCTAACTAATTGATAAGCATGGGGTAAATCTAAATAAGCCTTGACTTATTTAGTAATAATGATGATCATATATTGTCTTTAAACTTTAAGTGAGATATGTCTGTTGACATTTTAAAGATACCAGTAAAATAATGTGAATGGAATATATAACTTCTAAACTAATAGTAGAGGATTAAAGAGGAAGACCATGATGAAAAAAATTAATCCAGTAATATTCAGGAAAAATAAGAAGACAGCACAGAAAAAAGGGTAAATAGAAATCATAAAATGACAAAATAAATAAAATTATACTAGTAATTAACAATAAAGGTAAATGGATTATGAACACTGATAAAAAGGAAATGATTAATCAGAGTAGTATTCTCAGGTTTACCTATGTGCTGTTACAGGAAACACATAAAATATAAGGACTCAGAAGGTTCAAAGTTAGAAAGATAGAAAGATTAACAAGGTGACTATTAACCAAGAAAAGTATAATAATATTTTTATCAGATAAAACAGACATTAAAATAAAAAGCATCACTGAAGGTAAATAGGGCCACTATATAATGTAAAAGGAAAAATTCACCAGGAAGTTGCTAAACTCTTATGTACTTAACAACCTAGCCTCAAAACATTTAAGAATTGCATGTAAATAGCAAACCTTAGGGGAGATTTAACACACCTCTGAGTAATTGATGGCCAAGTTTGTAAAAAATTAGTAAGGATAAAGGAAAGCTTGAATAACAATATACCTTTTATATAATGGACATACATAGAAACCATGCAGTCAGCCGGGCATGGTAGCTCACGCCTATAATCCCAGCACTTTGGGAGGTCGAGGCAGGCAGATCACGAGGTCAGGAGTTCAAGACCAGCCTGGCCAACATAGTGAAACCCTGTCTCTACTAAAAATACCAAAATTAGCCAGGCATGGTGGCATGTGCCTATAGTCCCAACTACTTGGGAGGCTGAGGCAGGAGAATCACTTGAACTTGGGAGGTGGAGGTTGTGGTGAGCCAAAATCGCACCACTGCTGTCCAGCCTGGGCAACAGAATGAGACTCCATCTCGAAGAAAAAACAAAAAAAAATAAAAGTGCAGTCATAATTCAAGAATTCTTTTTTTTTTTTTTTTTTCTTTTTTTTGAGACGGAGTCTCGCTCTGTCGCCCAGGCTGGAGTGCAGTGGCCGGATCTCAGCTCACTGCAAGCTCCGCCTCCCGGGTTCACGCCATTCTCCGGCCTCAGCCTCCCGAGTAGCTGGGACTACAGGCGCCCGCCACCTCGCCCGGCTAGTTTTTTGTATTTCTTAGTAGAGACGGGGTTTCACCGTGTTAGCCAGGATGGTCTCGATCTCCTGACCTCGTGATCCGCCCGCCTCGGCCTCCCAAAGTGCTGGGATTACAGGCGTGAGCCACCGCGCCCGGCCAAGAATTCTTAATATTCCCAAGCATAAATGGAAAATTTATACAGACCAGGGATTATTCCAAGAGCAAGTTTCAGTAAATACCACATATTAATATCACACAGATCCTGTTCTCTAACCGCAGTGCTGTTAGGTCAAGTCAGTGGCAAAAAAAAAACGCAACCAAAATATCCCATATTTTTGGAAATGTGGTAATGCATTATAAATACTTAGTGATTTAAAAAAGCAATCCTGATGGAAATTAGACAATATTTAGAATGGAATTATGAGAATAATATATACTGAAATTTGTGAGATGTGGCCAATACAACACTTGGAAGAAATTTTAAGCCTTCAGAAATTGGTATTAATGAAGAAAGAACACCAACTGAAAATTAACAAACTAAGTGTCTGACTTAAGAATTGAGCAGAGCAGTAAGTTATGAGGGAAATTATACAGATAAGAACAGAGATAAGTAAAATATGAATCAAAAAAACAATGGAACAGCAAAACCAAAAGATTCTCCTGCCTCAGCCTCTTGAGTAGCTGGGATTACAGGCGCCCGCCACCTTGCCCGGCTAATTTTTGTATTTTTAGTAGAAATATGGGGGTTTCACCATGTTGACCAGGCTGATCTCGTACCCCTGACCTCAAGTGATCCACCTGCCTCAGCCTCCCAAAGTGCTGGGATTACAGGCGTGGGCCACCATCCCTGGCCCAAAAGATGTTTCTTTGAAAGGACAGCTAAAACTTATGAATGTGGTAAGACCACCAAAGAAGAAAAGAGGGCACAAACAATGTAAAGAATGAAAAAAGTACAAATTTTAAAAGGCGAATATTATAGTATATGAGTTATGTATCATTTTTTTTTAAAAGAATGGAAAAGATATTCCACAGTTAACTTTATGCTAATAAATTTTAGTGTTGGCAAAATTATAATTTAATAAAAATTGACTTTTAATAAGGCATTGAAAACTTGAAAAGTCTATAACCATTTAAGAAATTGAAATAAAAATCTGTTTCCCTGTAAATCAATTAGTATGACCTATAGGCCCAGATGGTTTTACAGGAAAGTTTTATCAAATACTTAAAGAACAGATACACAGAGCACAGAAAAAGAAGAAAGATGCTTTCCCAGTCATTTTGAGGTTATTTTCACCTCGATGCCAAAAATCAAAGATGTCACAAAATCTGCCCTTCAAGCTAAATGTCATCATTTTCATTTTAGAATTTTTCATTGTTCTCTTATTCATACCTCAACATTCCTAAAAGTGTGCTTTGGCCTACTTAGTCCTGCAAGATGCTCCATGACAGAGAATTCTGTAGCCAAGGAAAGGAAAAGAGAATAAGTATAGGTGGTTATCCCTTTTTTTCTTGAAGACAGGCTCTTACCCTGTTGCCTAGGCTGGAGAGCAGTGGCATGATCATAGCTCACTGCAGCCTCAAACTCCTGGGCTCAAGTGATCCTCCTGCCTCAGTGTCCTAAATAGCTAGGAATCCAGGCGCTTGCCACCACACTGGCTGATTTTTTTATTTTTTGTAGAGATGGGATCTTGCTATGTTGCCCAGGCTGGTCTCAAACTCCTGGCCTCAAGCAGTCCTCCCACCTTGGCCTCCACAAGCTCTGGGATTACAGGCATGAGCTACCATGCCTGGCCTGTTCTCAGGAGCATGGATGATAAATTCTGAAAAGTTTAGCAGTATCAGAAATTTTCAGATGTGGAGAAAGAGGAGTTCTCAAACTGCTAGTTTGAGTATAAATTGGTATAACCAACTTTTGAGAGCAGTTTACCAATATCTAGTAAACTTAAAGATGCTTAGACTTTAAAACCTAGCAATTCTAAGTATATAGTGTAAAAACACTCTCATATATCCACAAGAATTCATGACAAATACACAACATTGCAAAATTATAAGAATAAAGGAAAAATAAAACCTTAGTATTCATCAGCAGAAGGGTGGATATATGGTTCTATACGATGGAGCCCTTGTAACAGTCAAGAGAGATGTGAATCTCAAAAAATAACATTAAGTGAAAAAGGAAGCTGATGAAGAATGCATATAGTAAGGTGCCATTTATACAAAGATTAAAAGCATACAAAAAATGCTGTTTACCTACAGAAAAATTGCAGTTTACCTACAGATACAGAAAAGGTCAATAAACATGCACAGAACTGTTAACCCCAACTGCAATAACAGGGAGGAGGTGGAATGGAAGGAGTAGGGGACTTCTGCTGTATCTACATATATATCTGAAGGAGATAAGAGCAAATTTTTTAAATTTAAAAAAGGTAGATGATGGGTGTAGAAACTTCCAGGCCGGGTGCAGTAGCTCATGCCTGTGGTCCCAGCACTTTGGGAGGGCTGGGCTGGAGGATCGCTTGAGCCCAGGAATTCGAGACCAGCCTAGGCAACATAGCGACCCCATCTCTACAAAATGTAGAATAATTAGCTGGACACAGTGGTGTGTGCCTGTGGTCCCAGTGACATGTGCCCATGGTCCCAGCTACTTGGGAGGCTGACTCGGAAGGATCACTTGGGCCCGAGAAGTCGAGGTGGCAGTGAGCTGTGATTGTGCCACTTGGCAGACTGGGCAACAGAGCTTGACCTGTCAAAAAAAAAAACCAAATTTTCCATATCTTTTCATATTCTTGAAATAACTCATTAAAAAACAAAAATTGTGCCAATTCCAGTACTCTATTCTAGGGGTCTTTTTTCTAGGAATAATAAGGATGAACAACCCTGCCACTGTTATGATACCCCCGGGTGGAAATGTGTCATCTTCCATGATGGCACCAGGCCACAATCCAGAGCTGCAGCCCAGGACTCCTCGCCCTGCTTCTCAGTCAGGTAATGACTTCCAATCTTTGAGGATGAAGAGTCTGAAACTTTCTGCACAGATCATTACAAAATTCAGTTATCTCTGATGCTGAATTTCTAATTTCCAAACTCACACTGTCACCTTCTTTACAAAATATGACCTGATTTCTTCAAGCTAAATGTCGTTATTTTCTTCTCAGAATTTCTTATTGTTTTCTTATCAGTTATACCCTAACTTTTCTAAAAGCGTGCCTTGGCCTGCGTAGTCCTGCAAGATGCTCATTACATAGAATTCTGTAGTCAAGTAAATTTGGTAAACGCGTCATTCTTTACCCTCCCTCCTGGAGATTCAAAAGTCACATATTGGAGGCACTGAAAGCCCTACAGTGAAGAAACCCATCTAAGTTTGTTAGGTTCATTGTTTCCCAAACCTAAATGTTTTGTTTTCTTATAATGCTAATTAACATAGTTCTCCAGAATATGATTTGGTAAATACTGCTCTCCATGTTTTACATTTTGCTTTTAATGTCCACTACTGACCAAGCTCTTTTTAAGGCAGAATTCATCATCTTGGTATGTTGCTTCACACATAGAAGGTATTCACAAGCATTTATTTTATCAAATAGTAGCAGCAGATTTTACTCTGTATATCCAGAATTACAAAGGCCACTGCTCTAGGATCTAGATTGCAGTAGGTTAATTATTGCTTTGTTGACTATCTTTAAACAGATGCAATGGATCCACTCCTCTCTGGGCTCCATATACAGCAGCAAAGTCATCCCTCAGGATCTTTAGCTCCCCCACACCACCCAATGCAGCCTGTCTCTGTGAACAGACAAATGAACCCAGCTAATTTTCCCCAGCTGCAGCAGCAGCAGCAGCAGCAGCAACAACAACAACAACAGCAGCAGCAGCAGCAGCAGCAGCAACAGCAGCAACAACAGTTGCAGGCAAGACCCCCACAGCAACATCAGCAACAACCGCCACAGGGAATTCGACCCCAGTTTACTTCCCCAACTCAGGTGCCTGTTCCTCCAGGCTGGAACCAGCTGCCTTCTGGAGCCCTTCAACCTCCTCCAGCCCAGGGTTCTCTGGGCACAATGACTGCAAACCAAGGGTGGAAGAAGGCTCCCTTGCCTGGCCCAATGCAACAGCAACTCCAGGCAAGACCATCCTTAGCTACGGTACAGACGCCTTCCCACCCTCCCCCTCCATATCCCTTTGGCAGCCAGCAAGCCTCACAAGCCCACACAAACTTTCCTCAGATGAGCAACCCAGGCCAGTTCACAGCTCCTCAGATGAAGAGTTTGCAGGGAGGGCCCTCTAGGGTCCCAACTCCCCTGCAGCAGCCCCACCTCACCAACAAGTCTCCTGCCTCCTCACCCTCCTCCTTCCAGCAGGGATCCCCTGCATCCTCCCCAACGGTTAACCAAACTCAGCAGCAGATGGGACCAAGGCCACCTCAAAATAACCCACTTCCCCAGGGATTTCAGCAGCCTGTCAGCTCTCCGGGTCGGAATCCTATGGTTCAACAGGGAAATGTGCCACCTAACTTCATGGTGATGCAGCAGCAACCACCAAACCAGGGGCCACAGAGTTTACATCCAGGCCTAGGAGGTGAGGAACACTGTAGCTATTTGTGTTGATAAATTTGCTGGAGCTAGATCTTAGTAGAACTTCAGCTTTTAGAGTTAATGGAGGGAGTGAAATAAGGATGTAATTATTTGGTTTTGTGGATATGGTGGTGACACTTGATATAACTTAGTTAACTTGATACATTATGCAGCATCTTACTAGTTAAATTTAAGCTAGCTCTCTGAACTGAAATTCAGGTAAAAGTCAACGTAGAGATGTTCATTTTGTTTTTCAAATTATTTTTGCTTGATCTTTTACTAGTAAATTAAAATGTCCAGAAGAAAAATGCATTTTGTTAACAATTTAAACTTCTGAGTTGCTGAAAAATTAAGATTATGCAATAGAGCAGAAATAAAAAGAACAGGGTCTCATTGAAGAAAAGGCCCTTTTAGTTACCAATTTTTATAATCCTAGTTAATAAAATAGTAAGCATGGTACTTGTTAAGTTTGATTAAAGTATTAAAGGGGAATAAGTTCAGAAATCATTGACTTTTATAGTTTTATAATGCCAATGCCTGCTCCTTAGAGAGGGAATTCCACCAGTTATACCTAAAGGAGATTTATTTATTTATTTTGTAAGGTGCCTCTTGTATGAAGAAAAAGCAATGGAGCTTAATGTGTGAGAGGTAAAACGATTACAGTAAAACTTATCCATCTCCATGTTTATTATTTATTCTTATTAATCATTGATCTAGTGCACATGAATGTGCTTGGAGCTTTTCAGTAAGGTATAGAGTATCAGTAATACTGTCATCTGATAAACATACCCCCCACCAAAAGACACCCATTGCCTATCCAGAAAAAAATCCTTGCATCTTTAGTGCAACATAGCAAAGGCATGTTCCCATGGTTTCTGGTGAAGTTAAGTTGCTCATCAGCCTTTCACTCTCTTGTAATTAATTTTGCTGACATGCAGGCTCTAATATTTGATTCGTAAGAAGTTCTTAGCAAATGCAAGAATGTTTCAGCTCCAAATTTCACTGTTCTGGGAATCTAGCCCCGGATCAGTGGAAGCTGGGTAGTCCCTCCTGCAAATGTGATTACTGATATAATTACAGTGGGAGCATGCAAATGGGCCTTGTCACTGTTAAAGAAAGGACAAATGCATATTTGTCTACAAAGAGTTTTTCAGGACATTGAAAATTTGGCCCTTAAAAAAATAAGTGGCTGGGCGCAGCGGCTCACGCCCAAATCCCAGCACTTTGGGAGGCCGAGGCGGGTGAATCACCTGAGGTCAGGAGTTCGAGACCAGCCTAGCCAACATGGTGAAACCCCATCTCGACTAAAAATACAAAAATTAGCCGGGTGTGGTGGTGCACACCTATAATCCCAGCTACTGGGGAGGCTGAGGCAGGGAGAATTGCTTGAACCTGGGAGGAGGAGGTTGCAGTGAGCCGAGATTGTGCCACCACACTCCAGCCTGGGCAACAGAGCGAGACTCTGTCTCAAAAAATAAAAATAAAAGTAAATAAATAAATGAATGAATATAACAAAATTTTAAGTGAGTTTAGGTCTTGATGCTTTCATAGAGCAGATGATATGCTCACCTAGGTGATCTGGCCACATCAAGGCCTGTGTTGTAAATGATAAGTGGGTTCTGAGATTCTCGTTATTACAAATTTTCTAAAATTAGCCCTTCCAAAAAGGAACTGATACTTGAGAAAGATTCCATTAGAGTATGGTTTTTGGTACCAAAGCTGTCAGAATCACAGCAAACCTTATGAGAGGAAAGCATAATGATTTAATATAGCATCACTTTGAAGCTCCCATGAACTGTTTCCAATCTGTCTCTTCCAAAGAGACAAGCACAATATTGGGGGGAAATTTTCTGCAAAGGAGATTGTCATCAGTTTCCCTCAAAGGAAAAAAAATCACCAATCTATCCTTAATATCAGGACCCATCTCTTTGTTTTATACTATTTCACATCAATTTGTTTGAAATGAGAGAATTTAGCATATTCCTTTGGTGCCTGTGTTAAAATATGTGAAGTTTTGGGGTCCATTGTTAATTACAGAGAAAAGTGAGCCCTCAAACCTTGCTGTGGCGTGGCCTCAGATCACATTTAGGGAGCAGATTGCCATCTTTTCCTTGGCATGTTCTAAGTGTAAATTTTTTAGTATTTATTTTTCATTTTGACAATGCCTCATATAAGAGATTGTGTTGATTTTTTTAACCATCTTTCCCAACCTTATTATTAAAGATCCTACCTGTGTGACAGAGAGAGCTAAGCCAGTGGAGACTTCATGCAGCTCATCCTTCCTTATTCATTCCATATCTAAGCAAGAGTATAAATTTGCTAGGTAACTGCCTTACTCATTGTTTTCTATTAAGGAATGCCTAAACGCCTCCCACCTGGCTTCTCAGCAGGACAGGCCAATCCGAATTTTATGCAAGGTCAGGTGCCTTCGACCACAGCAACCACCCCTGGGAATTCAGGAGCCCCTCAGCTGCAAGCAAATCAAAATGTTCAGCATGCAGGTTTGTTTTCTGTGATTTGTTCAGCCAGCATTTATTGAGCATTGTGTGGTAGACTTGATAGACAACAGGAGTATACAGATAAATAGTAAGTCTTGGTCTCTCCCCTTAATTTCAAGCCCAAAATAATTATTCTTTCATGGCAGTAACTTTTGTCAATATATCAAAAGTCGGTAAAATGTCACAGGAACTCAGAAACATCTAAAAGGAGATGGAACTTGAGTTATAGCAGGAATCAGCAGTTTTTGTTTTTTTTTTCTCTGAAGGGGCAGATAGTAAATATTTTTGGCTTTTCAGGTTATATAGTCTCTTGTTGGAGCTACTCAACTTTGTTATGATACCACAGAAAGTAGCCATAGACAATACATAAACAAACGAGCATGACAGCATTCCAAGCACTTGTTTATTTACAAACCAGCGGAGGGCCATAGTTTGCTGACCCCTGAGTTAGAGCTTGCTCAGGTAGTAAAAGGGAAAAAGGCATTTCTGGCACATGAAAACCACAGACACAAAGGCATGGAGGCATATTTGGACAACTGCAACTTTTTACATTTCTACATGATACATGTTAAGCTTTGTTTATGCTGAGTGTCTGAATTCTGGTTTACAGTGTGATATTTTTCAAACTTCTTCAGTTCAGATTTAATACCAACAGTGTACTACAAAAAGAAGAAATTTTGGAGAGGAAATAAGATACAGGGGAATGGCTAAAAAGTATTTGCAAAGCAGTAATGTATAAGCTCAAACTTCATGTTTCTGGTTGCTTAAGGACCACATGACTAATCCTCTTACCCTTTCTCGTTGAAGCAGTTTGGACTGAGGTAGTGCAACTAGTTTCTGAATTCTCATCCCCACTGGAGTTAATTTAGTAATGTGACTCCAACTTTAATTGTAAATCACTAAGGAATGAGACAAAAATCTGACTTTTACAAAAAAAGTTCACACTATTTCTGGCAGGGAAACGGAAGGGTAGTGCAAACTGCTTAAATTTCCCTATCTGCTAAAGCAAAACTTCATTCCTGAGTTACATGAATTCATGGATTTTGTTTGTTTGTTTGTTTTGTTTTGTTTTTTGAGATGGAGACTCGCTCTGTCGCCCAGGTTGAAGTGCAGTGGCACGATCTCAGCTCACTGCAGCCTCCACCTCCCGGGTTCAGGCAATTCTCTGCCTCAGCCTCCTGAGTAGCTGGGATTACAGGCACCGGCCACCACGCCTGGCTAATTTTTGTATTTTTAGTAGAGACGGGATTTCACCATGTTGGCCAGGCTGGTCTTGAACTCCTGACCTCATGATCCACCCACCTCGGCCTCCCAGAGTGCTGGGATTACAGGTATGAGCCACCGTCTGGCGAATTCATTTTTTTTTCATAGAAAGTTTTAAAACAGGCAGGGTGCGGTGGCTCACGCCTATAATCCCAACACTTTGAGAGGCTGAGGCAGCCCAGCACTTTGAGAGGCTGAGGCAGGCGGATCACTTGAGATCGTAAGTTTGAGACCATCCTGGCCAACGTGGTGAAACCCTGTCTCTACTAAAAATACAAAAAAATTAGCTGGGCGTGGTAGCGCACACTTGTAATCCCAGCTACTTAAGAGGCTGAGACGGAGGATTGCTTGAACCTGGGAGGCAGAGGTTGCGGTGAGCTGAGATCACACCACTGCACTCCAGCCTGGGCAACAGAGAGAGACTCCATCTAAAAAAAAAAGTAAGTTTTAAAACAATGACAAAATCATTTCTCATTGTTGCACCCTATCACAGCTATTTTGTGTTTTTATATAGTACCTTCCATGTGTACATTTTTTCGTTTGTTTTCTTTTTTTTTTTGTTTTTGTTTTTGTTTTTTGAGATGGAGTTTTGCTCTTATGCCTAAGCTGAAGTGCAATGGTGCAGTCTCGGCTCACTGTAGCCTCTGCCTCCCAGGTTCAAGCGTTTTTCTGTTTCAGCTTCCCAAGTAGCTGGGATTACATGCCCCACTAATTTTTTAATTTTTAGTAGAGATGGGGTGTCACCATGTTGGCCAGGCTAGTCTAGAACTCCTGACCTCAGGTGATCCACCCACCTTGGCCTTCTAAAGTGCTGGGATTACAGGCCACTGTGCCTGGCCCACATGTATGTGTTTTAATTTCCCCATCCTATCTAAAGTAGCTCTACTCCTGTCTCTTACTTTCTCTTCTCTTACCCTACTTTCTCTTGTTAGCTTTTACCGCTTCCTGAAAAAATACTTGTCTGTTTGTTAATTGTGTCTCTTGCCAGTTAGACTGTAGGCTCCAAGGATGCAGGGATTTGGTCTGTCTTATTTATTGATGTTACCTCAGCACCAAAGTGCCTTCCACATATTAGGTACTTAATGAATAATTGTCAGTTGAGTGAATATACACAGTATATTTAGTGTATACAAGCATATATAGTGGTCATGGAGTTCCACTTTGAGTTTATAAGGCTGGTTTAGAAAATCTTCCTTGGAGTTCAGGAAAAGTCTGGATAGTGTGAACAAGGTAGTTTGTCCCCTGCCTTCATAGTTGGAGCATGGACTGGCTTCATAACTTCATTATAGGGAATTTTCTAGTCCCCATTTAAAGATGAAAAATAAGGCCAGGTGCGGTGGCTCATGCCTGTAATCCCAGCACTTTGGGAGGCCGAGGCGGGTGGATCACCTGAGGTCAGGAGTTTGAGACCAGCCTGACCAACATGGTGAAACCCTGTCTCTACTAAAAATACAAAAGTTAGCCGGGCGTGCTGTTGTGCACCTGTAGTTTCAGCTACTTGGGAGGCTGAGGCATGAAAATCACTTGAACCCAGGAGGTGGAGGTTGCAATGAGCTGAGGTTGCACCAGAGCGAGATTCTGTCTCAAAAACAAAACAAGAGAAAAAGTGAAAAATAAAAGGGATAAAATAAACTACAAAGTTATGCAATTAAACGGGGAGATAATGCAAGTAGCTATAGGAAAATCCCAAAGACCCAGTAAATAAATAAGTACTACAGCAAGGCGGGTAGCAACTTTTGTCTAAATTAGAAATAGCTGAGAAGACTAGGACATGTGCCACATGATTCACCAGGGACTGTGCAGGATTTGCAGCTTCCAGATGGGTCATCTAGTCAGTTGGCTCCCACCAGAGGCTCAGCTTCCAGATCAAGATTAACTACTTTTTACCACATCAGGGCAGAGGAAACCTGTCCTTGGTGTTCTTTTCTTTGAAGTGCAGCATCCAGATATCACACACATAGCCTTTGAGAGTCATTATTATTACAGTTTTCCAAGAAGCATTTTTAAATGTCCTCATCATTGTTGAGGTTTTCCTAAGAGGACACTTCACATTCTTTGTTTCTCTGGCTCATTTATAGCAGAGTTATTTCACTAGCCTATAGTACTTTTTAAATTTAATTTAATTTAATTTTTGAGACAGGGTTTCTCTCTGTCACCAGGCTGGAGTGCAATGGCATGATCTTTGCTCACTTCAACCTCCACCTCCCAGGCTCAAGCAATTCGCCTGCCTCAGCCTCCCAAAGTGCTGGGATTACAGGCATGAACCACCCGAGCCCCGCCACTACAAGTCATTTTAAAACAATGAGATGCTGCCTTTCTCATTATTTAATCTGAAAGAAAGTAAACTTTCTTAATCTTTGATATGTTAAATCTTTAAGATACCATATGGGACTATAGAAACTTTCTCCTTCTCTATTATATGGTCATTGGGAATGTAAGCATTTATCCCACAGCCACATCTTCATAGTTTAGAAAACTCACAGGAAGTATGTCAACAGCACATTTATGTTGGTCAGTGGATATGTGGGTGATGGATGTCTTCCTGAGTAATGTAACTTGAGTATCTTAATACCAATAAGATAAAAATATTTCTGAAACTATGACTTTTTTTTTTTTAAGGTGGTCAAGGAGCTGGTCCTCCTCAAAACCAGATGCAGGTGTCCCACGGGCCACCAAATATGATGCAGCCCAGCCTCATGGGAATTCATGGCAACATGAACAATCAGCAGGCTGGTAGTTCTGGGGTTCCTCAAGTGAACCTCAGCAACATGCAAGGCCAGCCCCAGCAGGGCCCACCATCTCAACTGATGGGCATGCACCAGCAGATTGTGCCCTCCCAGGGCCAGATGGTCCAGCAACAAGGAACCTTGAACCCTCAGAACCCTATGATCCTTTCAAGGGCCCAGCTTATGCCACAGGGCCAGATGATGGTGAACCCTCCGAGCCAAAATCTTGGGCCCTCGCCCCAAAGGATGACCCCACCCAAGCAGATGCTTTCCCAGCAGGGCCCACAAATGATGGCGCCACATAACCAGATGATGGGGCCTCAGGGACAGGTTTTGCTCCAACAGAACCCAATGATAGAGCAGATCATGACCAATCAAATGCAGGGGAATAAGCAGCAGTTTAACACTCAGAACCAATCCAGTGTCATGCCGGGACCAGCCCAGATAATGAGGGGACCAACTCCGAACATGCAAGGAAATATGGTGCAGTTTACGGGACAGATGTCAGGACAGATGTTGCCCCAGCAAGGGCCTGTGAACAACAGTCCATCTCAGGTTATGGGGATTCAGGGGCAGGTCCTGCGGCCACCAGGGCCCAGCCCACACATGGCCCAGCAGCATGGTGATCCTGCTACTACGGCAAATAATGATGTCAGTTTGTCTCAGATGATGCCTGATGTTAGCATGCAACAAACCAACATGGTCCCCCCTCATGTACAGGCCATGCAGGGAAACAGTGCCTCGGGAAACCACTTCTCAGGCCATGGGATTTCTTTCAATGCGCCTTTCAGTGGAGCTCCCAATGGAAATCAGATGTCCTGTGGTCAAAATCCAGGCTTCCCAGTCAATAAGGATGTCACGCTAACGAGCCCATTGTTGGTCAACTTATTGCAGAGTGATATCTCTGCAGGCCATTTTGGGGTAAACAATAAGCAAAATAATACCAACGCAAATAAACCGAAGAAGAAGAAACCCCCTCGGAAGAAGAAAAACAGTCAGCAAGATCTAAAGTAGGTTGTGATGGTTTTGCCTCAAATTTTATTCATTTGTTTTCTATGTGGATAACTTTTTTTGATGGAAAATTTTACATAATATAAACTAGAATAGTATAATGAAATCCCACTGCTTCAGCAATTATCAACTCATAGCTTATCTTGCCTTCGTCTGTACTCTCTTCCATTACCCTCTTGAGTATTTCAAAGCAAATTCACTTGGTAAATACTTCAGTGTGTCTCTAAAAGATAAGGACAGTTTTTAATATGCCCGCACAATATTGTTAGCACACCTAGAAAACTAATACTTCCTTAGTACTCTCATATCTGGTGTTCAAACTTCCCTGATTATCTCAAATTTTTTTCTTACAATTTGTTCAAATAAGGATCCAAACAAGATTCATATGTTGCAATTGGCTGGTATATCTCTTAATTCTATAGTGTCAGGGGGGTTTTGGCAATCAGAGCCTGAAAAGCAACCAGTGCTTCCATATGGTAACTCCACAAAGCACTGACTTCAGGCCTATGATGGCTATTGGGGAACCAGAGAGGCCAAATGTGTTTTGGAAATTAAAACTACTGCTGTCTCTCAAATAGAAATGGTTTTTTTGCACAGGTGCCTTTCCTTTAAAGGCTCTTTATCATCCCTAGAAGCTTAAAACCCCACGCTAAGATGATTGGACCTTTTAAATCAGTTACCCTTTCAGTAAACGTTCTCCAGGTGAGTTATATTGCAAGATCATAGCAGGAAAGGCAATTAACAATTTATATTTCATTTCCTGAAGCTAAGTATTAATTTGTGTTTCTGGGTTTGATAAAATGTTTCCAGAAAGAATATTCATTGAGCTATATTTTGTGCCTTTAATCATAAAATTAAAATTTGGAGACATTTATTATGAGGAAATAATGGCTGATGAATGTAAAACAGGTTAATTGAAACAAATTGTTAGAATTATAGAAAAAGAATCAAGAAACTTTATTTCAACAAGCTTAAATGTTCAAAATTAAACCAACTATCTTTATCCCAGCCTTCCCACAATATTCTTTGTACTGTGTTATATCATGCTCACTTGCTGCTTCTTGAATCTTATACTTTAAAAGCTTATCATGGTATATTATTAATAATAACATTTTTCTGAATTCAAACTTAATTATCTAATTTTTCTGATAGCTCTTTCTCAGTTAAATTCTTTACTAGTATCAATCTGTGGGAATAATTATTTAATAAATATTTTATTCTCTCGATAGTCTGGGAGTAAAATTGCAAGGTTATTCAGTTGCCTCTAGTGTGCATTTTTTGCCATCTTCACCAGCCCTTAGGGAAATTGCTTACTTAGGTCTACAAATTGTGAAAGCGACCTTATGCAGCATCAGGACTCCTAGGAAAGGGAGACAGTGGGTTTACAGGAAAAGTACCTGCTTCCAGCTGTACCACTAGTTCACTGTGAAATCTTGGGCCTGTTTCACACACCTTTTTGGGCCTTTGTTTTCTCATTCATAACATGAAGGGGCAGGCGGGGCGTGGTGGCCCACGCCTGTAATCCCAGCACTTTGGGAGGCCGAGACGGGCAGATCATGAGGTCAGGAGATCGAGACCATCCTGGCTAACCCAGTGAAACCCCGTCTCTACTAAAAAATACAAAAAAACTAGCCGGGCGAGGTGGCAGGCGCCTGTAGTCCCAGCTACTCGGGAGGCTGAGGCAGGAGAATGGCGTGAAGCCTGGAGGCGGAGCTTGCAATGAGCTGAGATCGCACCACTGCACTCCAGCCTGGGCGACAGAGCGAGACTCCATCTCAAAAAAAAAAAAAAATGAGGGGGCTGGACCAGATATTTGAGATTTCTTAGCTCAACAATTTTCTGAAAGTAAGGGTAACCACTGAATCTTTGCCTGTAATTTAAAGTGAGAGAAGTTTTACAAGGAGCAAATTGTTATGGGGTCTGGATGTGCTAAAGATCTGCTTCAGGTTCTAAATTTCCATGTGCTAGGGGGCTTTTAAAATGGATTTTGGTGGCTTATGAAACTGTACACAGTAGAGTGAGACAAAATACTACCTAAAAGTGGGTGAACAAAATCAGGGCAAAGGGAAACTAAAGATAGAAAAGAAAAGTACAATTAGTACTGAGATTACAAACAAAATGAGGCCCGTGATCTGTCTTGTTCTTTGAGAATGTGGATGTTAGTAGCTACATTTTCTTCATTTTTTTCTTCCCCACTAAAAATTTTAAGCTACACCCAGGTAAAAGTGAAGGCATCTCAAAGCCAATAGAGATGTCTGCACATTCTGCAGCAAAATTTTTGTTGTGGTGGTCTCAATCTTTATTTGTTCTCTGAACACCATTTCCATCAGCCAGCCTATACAACCTTTTGCAAGGTGTTATGAATTGAGCCCCCACTGTTATATCCACAAAAAAGAAACAATCAGACCCTGTAGTTGAATTTGATCGCTACGTTGGAGATAGTGTGGTTTCACAGGAATAATATCTTATAACATTGATAGCCCTATGATCAAGTCTTAAAAACATCTAAGGAATGGGTGATTACATGAAAATTATTGCATCAGGAATTTGTGGAAAGCATTTTGAGTAAATACAGTGCTGTTAGATTAAGTGGATTTTAACATTTAATGAAATTGCCAGATTATTTTTATGCCAATATTTAATGTTTTATCCACACTAGAGAGAGATGAATAATGGTAATACAAACATTTTAGTTCTTCAGAAATAGAGGAAGGGTTAAGCTAGTTCTGTGTATTTTCTATGCAACTTATTCTAAAATATGTTACTTTTTTTTTTTTTTTTTTTTTCAAATTTTTTTAAAAAATTTTTTTTTTTTTTTTTTTTTAGCACCCCAGATACTCGCCCAGCTGGTCTGGAAGAGGCTGATCAGCCACCATTGCCTGGAGAACAAGGAATTAACTTGGATAACTCAGGCCCTAAACTGCCAGAATTTTCAAACCGGCCACCAGGTGATAAAATGTTAGCTAGATTATACACTTATCACATGTGCATGTGGCATTACAAGGCTTCATTGTCTTCGAGAAAACAATAGTATTTTATCTGCTAACTAGTCTACTTCAGTGATTTAATGTGTCTCGCCTTGGTATTAAGTAAAAATTTCAAATATAACTTTTGAAGGCACATACACACATTCTATTCAAATTTGTCTTTGTTATTTTAAGTCCTCATAAAATCGGACTGAAATGTGGTTGGGCACGATGGCTCATCCACCTGTAATCCCAGCACTTTGGGAGGCCAAGGTGAGCAGATTGCTTGAGCCCAAGTGTTCAAGACCAGCCTGGGCAACATGGTGAAACTTTGTCTTTACAAAAATTTTTTTAAAATTAGCCGGGTATGGTGACACACACCTACAGTCCCAACTACTCAGGAGGCTGAGGTGGGAGTATCACCTGAGCCCAGAAAATTGAAGTTGCAGTGAGCCATGATCATGCCACTGCACTCCAGCCTGGGCTACAGGGGTGAGACCCTGTCTCAAAAAAAAAACCCTGAAATGTGAAGTGCCTCTTTATTCTTGTCAATGTCAAGGTTCTAGTTGGCATCAGAACAGGATAAGATTAAATGGAGAGATGATTTCACTCTAATCCTGCTTACCTCCCTTTCCTGCAGCATTTCTTCCTGGGGCTTTTTCAAAGCAGGGAACTACCAGAGTTTAAAACAAGGTGATCTTTTTTATAGAAGTTTCATTGTTGAGTCTTTAAAATATAAAAAAGATATAAAGAAATAAAAGAGACACCCATTTTTCTGCCACGTAGGTTAATAATTTATAATAAATAGGACCAATATTGGAAGCCCCCTTTGTTGTACCCTCTCTGATTATAAAATAATACTATCCTTTAAATGTTGAAAAATTATGTCAAAGATGGAAAAGCTCCTAAAACTAATTCATTCAAACATGGATATTATAGAACCAAAGCCAGCTGCCACAATATCTCTAAACCTAGTTATCTTGGCCTGAGCAATGACTTGTAACTTTATTCCCCTATGACACGGTTGAGGATGCACAACCCTTCACACTTAGGCTACTCTCTCCTGTGTGTACAGAGGGTATGTTTTGTTTCTTCCTCACTAGTTATTTCAGCTCCTTTTTGGCATGAAAATGAGAGTGACATTATTTTAGGAATAAACTTTAATCTACCCCTGATTTATGTATTTTAAAAGTGAATCCAAACAAAAAGCTAAATCCATCATTATATCAATATTTTGTGTTATTTATTACAAATTGGGCATATCACACTTCCCATCAGTGAGATGCAGCGGCATAGCTGAGACTGGGTGGTCATCAGTCTTTGGGGAATATGTCCAGAAGGCATTGAGAACAGGAACATGCCTTCTTGCCTTAGACACATCTGAACTCTTCTATATTCTATGAATCCCAGGGTCTTTGTATACATTTATTGCCTTCTTTCTGCAAACTGGGGACCTGCAGGCTGAATTTGGCCTATAATGGGTTTGAGTTGCTATGCAGTGTCTTAAACAAAAGTCTGAATTTAAATGCCTTTAAAGAGGGCATCTGCTCTGCAGTTTGGCATTGTTGACAGGACTCTTGCTATCTTATACCAGTCCACTTCTATTCTCTACTACCTGCCTGACCCCTAAAGGCATAGGAGTTTGCATTCCCTGAGTAATAAATTTGGTTTGTGATTGTGTTATGGGCACTGTGTGTGTCCTGGCTTTCCCTCTTCACCATTCTGTCACATCAACCCCAATCTGTCTTATCATTAGTGCCTTTTGGACTGCTGCCTCCAGCTTCTAGACTCTGTAGCAGCCATGCCCTTAACTGTTAGCTTTGAGAGGCTGCTGTATTGTCTATGCTGTCCTCTTTGGTATTTACTGTCTGGTGGGCTGATTTTAAAGATAAAAGGCATCCATGTTATAGCCCTGACATCAACAGGCTTTTGCAGAAATTATGATTTTCTTAATGTGGGAACCCCAGACTGAATGTGAAAAATAGGAACCCGCTATATTTGACTATATAGTCTAAAGGACAATTGAACCATAGAAATGCCATATGTTATTGGCTTTATAAAGGTCAAGAAGGTACTCGGGCCTAAAATAAAAAAGGATTTTTAAAAAAATCTTCAAAACTGGATTCTACACATTGTATTCGTTGATACCATGGAAATCTTTGGCCAGAAGACATTAATTAGCTATTGAGTACTGAGTTTGACCCACAAAATTTGGTAGCTGCTCTATGAAAATATTGAGTCAGCATTTCTTTTGACCGCCAGAGCCAATTGCTCTTATTCCTACACCTTCTTAAAACCTCCCCAATGTACTCTTCATGCAACAATGGAATAAATCTAGTTTGTGGAACTGGAATTGTATCCCATATATGCACAGCTGTATGCCCACTTTTTCCCACAGAACTACCGTTATTCTTGGTTTGCGTATCTTTTTTTTTTTTTTTTGAAATGGAATTTTGCTCTTGTTGCCCAGGCTGGAGTGCAATGGCGCAATCTTGGCTCACCACAACCTCTGCCTCCCGGGTTCAAGCGATTCTCCTGCCTCAGCCTCCCAAGTAGCTGGGATTACAGGCATGCGCTACTATGCCCAGCTAATTTTGTATTTTTAGTAGAGACGGGGTTTCACCATGTTGGTCAGGCTGGTCTCGAACTCCTAACCTCAGGTGATCTGCCCGCCTCGGCCTCCCAAAGTGCTGGAATTACAGGCATGAGCCACCGCGCCTGGCCAGTTTGTGTAACTTTTTATCTTTTCTGATTGTAAGGTTTTGGTTCTAAAATGCCAAGTAAAATCTTCACAAAAAAGAGAATAATTTGAGATGTTGCCCTCTGCATATCTAGAAGACATTGTCCTTCAGGGTTCTTTTTCCAAAATTATTTTTTATTCCTGAGGGCTATGCTTCCGCCTTCCTTATTCTCCAACTGTGGATTCATGGAAAATATTTCTCCAAATAGAGATTTGCATGTAAGAAAGTTAAGTGCAAATTAATATCCATAAAAACTTCAGTGCCCTAATTTTATTTTCAATGTGTATATCAGCTTCCATTAACTCCTACTGTTTATTAAACTGATTTACATCTGAAGGGCAATTTTAATTCAGTTGGTTTCCCCCAAAGGATTAATCCTGAAGGATGCGGCATAGTGTATGGAGCCAATGAATTGGAATAATTTTAAATTTCTCTTTCTTAAGGAACTGAATCCTAGAATTTTATATTTTACTTCTGTTGAAAGAATAAAAAGGCTGTCTTCAATGCTGTTATTTTCAATAAAACCACATCTTTAAAAAAATTATTCCTATGCTAACAGAAGAAGTGAATCCTAAATGCTTTACTTCATTCACAAGTACATTGAAATATTGATTATGACTACAGAAGATCTGAATCTTGGGTAGACAGGCACTTGCTGTTGATGGAGTTTTTCTCATTTCATCTGAATGTTTGGCTGGTATAGACACAGCCATTTTCAGTGCATAGCACAGAAAATCAGGCTCTTAGTACAGTCATGGCTCATTCAGACCCTACACACCAAGGAGCTCCAGATTTTTTGATGCTTTGCTTTTTACTTCCTTAAGCACTGTGCCCCTTTTGCTTATGTCAAGTAATGAGGAGCTGCCCCCTGCCCCAGGAGTGGGCATGCCTGAGCTGTTTGTGCATAGTCTATGCCACCTAGATGAGTATTGCTTGGCTATACTCTAAAGGTAGCAACATTTTCTTGCTGAAAAATCTAACTTCCCTGATTTGGGGGGCTTGTTTTAGGTTATCCTTCTCAACCAGTTGAACAGAGGCCACTTCAGCAGATGCCTCCTCAACTCATGCAGCATGTGGCACCCCCACCACAGCCACCACAGCAGCAGCCACAGCCACAACTGCCTCAGCAGCAGCAGCCACCACCTCCCAGTCAGCCACAGTCTCAGCAGCAGCAGCAGCAGCAGCAGCAGCAACAAATGATGATGATGCTCATGATGCAGCAGGATCCCAAATCAGTTAGGCTTCCAGTCTCTCAAAGTGTCCATCCTCCAAGGGCCCCCCTGAACCCCGACTCTCAGAGAATGCCCATGCAACAGAGTGGCAGTGTGCCTGTCATGGTCAGTCTGCAAGGACCTGCCTCCGTGCCACCATCACCTGATAAACAAAGAATGCCAATGCCTGTGAATACTCCTTTGGGAAGCAATTCAAGGAAAATGGTCTATCAGGAGAGCCCGCAGAATCCTTCCAGCTCGCCACTGGCTGAGATGGCCTCACTCCCTGAAGCAAGTGGCAGTGAAGCACCATCTGTCCCAGGAGGCCCAAACAACATGCCTTCACATGTAGTACTTCCCCAGAATCAGTTAATGATGACAGGGCCAAAACCTGGACCATCGCCCCTTTCAGCAACTCAAGGTGCAACTCCCCAGCAACCCCCTGTAAATTCCCTGCCCAGCTCTCATGGCCACCACTTTCCAAATGTGGCCGCGCCAACCCAGACATCTAGGCCCAAAACACCAAACAGAGCCAGCCCCAGACCCTATTATCCTCAGACACCCAACAACCGCCCTCCCAGCACAGAACCTTCAGAAATCAGTCTGTCACCAGAAAGACTCAATGCTTCCATAGCAGGACTCTTCCCTCCACAGATTAATATTCCTTTACCTCCTAGGCCAAATTTAAACAGGGGCTTTGATCAACAAGGCCTAAATCCAACAACTTTGAAGGCCATTGGGCAAGCACCTTCAAATCTTACCATGAATCCTTCCAATTTTGCTACCCCACAAACTCACAAATTAGATTCTGTGGTAGTAAATTCTGGAAAGCAGTCTAATTCTGGAGCAACAAAACGGGCAAGTCCAAGCAACAGTCGCAGGTCTAGTCCTGGGGCCAGTAGGAAAACCACTCCAAGCCCCGGGAGGCAAAATTCAAAAGCCCCTAAACTTACTCTGGCCTCTCAGACAAATGCAGCCCTGTTGCAGAATGTGGAGTTGCCGAGAAATGTATTGGTCAGTCCCGCTCCTCTGGCCAATCCCCCTGTACCTGGGAGCTTTCCTAACAACAGTGGGCTGAATCCTCAGAATCCTACTGTGTCTGTGGCTGCAGTTGGGGGTGTTGTTGAGGATAACAAGGAGAGCTTGAATGTGCCTCAGGACAGTGATTGCCAGAATTCCCAGGGTAGAAAGGAACAGGTAAACATTGAACTAAAAGCAGTCCCTGCCCAAGAAGTTAAAATGGTTGTCCCTGAAGATCAATCCAAAAAGGATGGGCAGCCTTCGGATCCTAACAAACTTCCCAGTGTCGAAGAGAACAAAAATTTGGTGTCTCCTGCTATGAGGGAAGCACCAACATCGTTAAGTCAACTTCTTGACAACTCTGGAGCTCCCAATGTGACGATTAAACCCCCTGGGCTTACAGATCTGGAAGTAACACCTCCAGTAGTTTCTGGGGAGGACCTCAAAAAAGCATCTGTCATTCCCACACTGCAGGATCCGTCTTCTTCTAAAGAACCCTCTAATTCCCTAAACTTACCTCACAGTAATGAGCCGTGTTCAACCCTTGGGCATCCCGAATTGAGTGAGGTCAGTTCTAACGTTGCACCAAGCATCCCTCCAGTAATGTCAAGACCTGTTAGCTCTTCCTCCATTTCCACTCCTTTGCCCCCAAATCAAATAACTGTATTTGTCACTTCCAATCCCATCACAACTTCAGCTAATACATCAGCAGCTTTGCCAACTCACTTGCAGTCTGCATTGATGTCAACAGTTGTCACAATGCCCAATGTGGGTAGCAAGGTTATGGTTTCTGAGGGACAGTCAGCTGCTCAGTCTAATGCCCGGCCTCAGTTCATTACACCTGTCTTTATCAATTCATCCTCAATAATTCAGGTTATGAAAGGATCACAGCCAAGCACAATTCCTGCAGCCCCACTGACAACCAACTCTGGCCTGATGCCGCCCTCTGTTGCAGTTGTTGGCCCTTTACACATACCTCAGAACATAAAGTTTTCTTCTGCTCCTGTACCGCCTAATGCTCCCTCCAGTAGTCCTGCTCCAAACATCCAGACAGGTCGACCTTTGGTCCTTAGCTCACGAGCCACCCCTGTTCAGCTTCCTTCCCCTCCTTGTACGTCTTCTCCAGTTGTCCCTCCTCATCCCCCTGTCCAGCAAGTGAAAGAATTGAATCCAGATGAGGCTAGCCCTCAGGTGAACACCTCAGCAGATCAGAACACTCTTCCCTCTTCACAGTCAACCACAATGGTTTCTCCCCTTTTGACCAATAGTCCAGGGTCCTCTGTCAACCGGCGAAGCCCAGTCTCGTCTAGTAAGGGCAAAGGAAAAGTGGACAAAATTGGCCAAATTTTGTTGACCAAGGCGTGTAAGAAAGTTACAGGCTCTCTTGAGAAAGGGGAAGAACAATATGGTGCAGATGGAGAGACTGAAGGCCAAGGGCTAGACACCACAGCTCCGGGGCTCATGGGAACAGAGCAGTTACCCACAGAGCTGGACAGTAAAACCCCAACACCCCCAGCACCCACTCTGCTAAAAATGACCTCTAGCCCCGTGGGCCCGGGCACTGCCTCAGCAGGACCCAGCTTACCTGGCGGTGCTCTCCCCACCAGTGTACGCTCGATAGTAACCACTCTGGTACCCTCCGAGCTCATCTCCGCCGTACCGACCACAAAAAGCAATCATGGTGGCATAGCATCTGAGCCACTTGCGGGTGGCCTAGTGGAGGAGAAGGTGGGATCCCATCCAGAACTTCTACCCAGCATAGGTATGTACTTGGGGCTTCATCATCTCTTTGTGTCAGTTTTTTGATGACCTAATCCCACAAGAGAAAGCATGACTAGTTTTTTACTTGGAGGAGAGTGGGCTAAATGGAAGTAGTTTTATTTATTGAAAGTACGTTGGAAAATATGCTTTTAAATCCCATGTTAAGTTTACATTCATTAAAGAGAGCTAAGGGCCGGGTGCGGTGGCTCCCGCCTGTAATCCCAACACTTTGGGAGGCCAAGGCGGGCGGATCACTTGAGGTCAGGAGTTCGAGACCAGCCTGACCAACATGGTGAAACTCCATCTCTACTAAAAATACAAAAATTAGCCAGGCATGATGGCACACACCTGTAATCCCAGCTACTCAGGAGGCTGAGGCAGGAGAATCGCTTGAACCTGGGAGCAGAGGTTGCAGTGAGCCGAGATCACGCCACTGTACTCCAGCCTGGGCAACAGAGCGAGACTCTGTCTCAAAAAAAACAAAGAGAGCTAAGGCTCTCAAAACAAAGAGCTCCTGAAATAATGACATCTTTCATTTATATAAAAGTTTTTCAATTTACAAGGAAGCATTTTTACATATGTTGTCTTGCATCATCTTTATACCAACCATATCAGATATTTTTAATCCCATTGTATGGGTGAGAAGATTGAAGCTCAAAGAAGTTCAGTGTTTGTTCAGAGTCTATACTGTGAACCTCCCATTTAACACTGTACCTTACGTGTGAACAGCAGCTTCTGCAGATTCTCTTTACCAGGGTGAAGATTTGCTCATGACTTTCAGAACAATGGGTCCTCATTCTCATTGTACTCTATCTCAGGAACCATTCTTTTTTTGTCTGGGCTACTCTAGAGGAGAGCTGGAAGAAAACTGGGTTTCATGATAGTGGACACGGCAGAAACAAAGTGGTCAAGAGCCTGTAGGCTTGGGTTGGTATTATAACACCAGCATTTACCAGCTCTGTGGACTTGGGCAAGTTACTTGACCACTCCAGACTTTGGTTTCCTCCTTTGTAATATGGAACAATAATAGTTGTAAGAATTCAATAAGGTAGTACATATAACATTCTTAGCACAGAACCTAGCATATAATTATTCAATAAGTGGTAAAAATTGTTATTCCCAGTTTCTTTTTGATGTAATCTCTTTGTTGATTGGTGCATTCCATTTATGTGTATCTAGTTCAGGCTATTTCCTATGTACTGTTAAAATGGGCTAATGATGGAAGCATAGGTGTCCTTACAACCGCCCCTCCTTCCCTTCTTCCCTTCCCCTACATGTTCCTCCTCCTGTGAGGCTTAAGTGAAGAAGCTCTATTTCCTCAGAGTGGAGTCAGTCACACACTGCTAGAGCTGAGAAAGACCTTTGCAATATCCTAGGCCAGCTAATTAAGTGCCTATCTTATTTATGCAGCTAAAATGCTTCGAGTGCCTACCACTGAGTGGTAAGCACCCAGGTGGAGAGGCAGAAAGAACACAAGCTTCAGGGTAAGATCAGAGTTCAAATTCTAGCCCACTGGTTACCAGTTACAGTTGATACATTCCTTAACCTCTCCTAAGCCATGTACTTCACTTGTAAAATGGAGATTGTACATTCTACCTCCCAGAATTTAGGATTCTGAGAGAGGACTCAATGAGAAAATTTGTCAAGTGGCCAACACACTGCCTCACACCGAGCTCTGGAAAGGTTAATTCCCCTTCTCTCTGCCTCTTCACCTCAGTGTTAGAGATATGGGGGCAGGATAAAGGCCTTCAAGGAGTTTGCTGCTCTTATACGAGACAGTCTTCACAAGACTGGGTGCTTATTCTATCTTGTTCTAGTTCTGTTGGTGTAGATGAACCTTAATAATTAAAAGGGAACCTGCTGTAAATTAAGTATATCCTTCACTATTAAATATTTCCACTTCTCCTTTCAGAAGACTTTTCCCTCTGGTATCAAGAGAAAAATGATGAAGTAATTAGAAATTTTTTTTATCTGGATCATATATTATACTAGAGAAATATGTGGGCCTTGAGGAGATGAACCACACTTGGAAAAAGTTCTCAATTTTAGTTAAGAATACTCACTTTGCTTATAAGTGATTATTTCTATTCTTTTTCAAGGGACTTCTGTGCTTTTACTTTGAAAATGTGAGAAATTGGCCAGGCGCAGTGGCTCATGCCTATAATCTCAGCATGTTGAGAGGCTGAGGCAGGTGGATCACTTGAGCCCAGGAGTTTGAGACCATCCCGGGCAACAAGGCAAAACCCTATCTCTACAAAAATATATATATATAAATTAGCCGGGCATGGTGGCATGCACCTGTGGTCCCAGCTACTCAGAAGGCTGAGGCGGGAGGATTGCTTGAACCCACGAGGCGGAGGTTGTGGTGAGCCGAGATCCTGCCATTGTGCTACAGCCTGGGCGACAGAGCAAGTCTGTCTCAGAAGAAAAAAAAAAGGAAATTTGAGAAATGAACACTAAAGTTAAAAGTAGAAGTTAAGATATAGTTTTAAGGTTTATCAGATGAGCATCCAAAATAAATTCTTATACATAAATGCCTAATTTACTGCTTTAATAAGCAGGGAGGGAAATATACAAAATTCAGTTTCCACAAGAGAGTAAAACGTATTGTCGCAGAGTTTATCTAGGATTTTAGACTGATGTGACTGTGGCATATCCACGCCATAATCTTTACTGTATCTTCCAGGATGGTTCCCTTCTAGAGTGCATTATGTATTTTATTCCATTCCTTAAGGGCCTAAGTTCTCTGTGTCCTTTGAAGCCTGATTCTGATGTTTCTCCCTTTAATGTGCCTTCAGATTTCTCAACCTAGAATTGCTAACCCTTGCTTTGGACTTTTGTAGTATTTTATACTTTGTGACTCCTTCATATGACATCAGAGTGCACTCAAGTGCACCACATGTATGTATCTTATCTTTAATACTAGACTGAGTTCCTGATGTGCAAAAGGATGTAGTTTGGTCTCTCAGGGTACCTGGCACAGTGTCTTGCCCCTAGTAAGTTCTTCGCAACTATTTGTTAGATAAGTAAATAACATATGAAATTTATTTATTTATTATGTATGAATTGAATGCCTGCTTTATGCCCATCACTTTTGCTGAGTGCTGTAGAAAAGTACAAAACCATGTGACCATTTCCACTCTCATGGAGTATAGTCTTTAGGGAGTAAGACTAGATTTTTTAAATGCTGAGGGGAATGTATAATTGTACCTCTATGGTTTGGGTTGCCTACTAAGGTATGCTTTGGGACTTTTTCGAGTGGTGTTCAGAACCTGACCCCAAGAAACAGAAAATATGAGTGCTGTGTTCTTATAGCCATCTCCTTCCCTTATTATTATACATACCAAAAGGAAAAGCTTATACCCCTAAATGGTAGTCATTGGTACTGAGTGTTATGGTAATTAATTTTTTTAGTAAGTCTTAAAATGTACTTGTAATTTCGAGGCCAATTTTGAGTACTGCCCTCTAAGAGTATATTGTTTCAGCAGTTACTTAGCCCTTGATTAGGTTAATGCTTTCTTTTTGTTTAGAAAAGAAAGTAAAAGGTCTGTAATTTTTTTTTCCTTGCCTTAGCCCCGTCGCAGAATTTAGTCTCAAAGGAAACTTCAACCACAGCACTGCAGGCCTCTGTTGCCAGACCAGGTAAGGTGTACTTTGGAAAAACATTTTGGAGTGGGATGGGTTACATGTGAAGGAACTACTGCTGTCCTCAACGTCATGTGTTCTTAGGCCAGGAAGTAGCTGGAACTATTTTATCTGTTTGTTTCAGAGCAGACTTTGGTTGAGCAGCAGAGCTTGTGCAGTTCTACTTGAGATTATTTTCCCCCTGACCAGCTTGCTCTCTTATGCATTCATAGTGTCAGCTAAGGAACTCAAGAAGGGCATCTCTGTGCCCATTGTCTGCCACCCAGCCATGGGTTTCTGTTGCAGAGTTTTCCCTGTTCTATGACCCTGGCACCCATGGTTGGCAGCTGAATAACTGGCATATGGTGACTTACGGGGCTGGCAAGCATTAATGCACTTTGTAATTTTATTATCATGACAGTAGTGGAGTCTTGTTCTAGAGTTTCTGCCACAATGTGGTAGCCATTCCTCCAGGGAGGCAGAGTCATTTCAGTCATCTCTGGGTGGCATTAAGTTTCTCCCTGTGACCGATATATTGTAAACAGTACAAGGGATGATAGTTCTGGAAGTAGGAGCCCATGGTAATCTGACAAATAACTGCTGTGGGATCAGGGTCAGCTCAGAATACATGAGGATGATGGCAGTAACAGCCCTTGGTTTGCCTTTACACACTGGAGGCAGATAAATATCAGATATGGTACAGTTTAGTCTCGCCTGATTCTTTGTCACTGTAGATCACTGAGGAGTTAAAAAAAAAAAAAAAAAAAAAGTCTGACTGGTTCCCACAGAGGTAAGAATCTCATTGAAACTACAATTCACATACTTGACAAAGTAAGAAAAAAAAAATAGTAGCCATGCTTAATTTTGTGAATCTGAGCCAATAAAAGTAAGGTATAGTTTGTGATTATTTTAAAACCTACTTCAGAATGCTACATCCTATGTGATGGATAGGACTTTCTACTGCGCACTCTGAATAAAATCAGGCCTCTGAAAGTAGTGTGCGAGCAAAAAACATTTCAGTCACCCAGAGTCTTTTTTTTTTTTTTTTTTTTTTTTTTTGAGACAGAGTCTTGCTTTGTCATCCAGGCTGGAGTGCAGTGGTGCGATCTCTGCTCACTGCAAGCTCTGCCTCCTGGGTTCACACCATTCTCCTGCCTCAGCCTCCCAAGTAGCTGGGACTACAGGTGCCTGCCACCACGCCTGGCTAATTTTTTGTATATTTAGTAGAGACGGGGTTTCATCATGTTAGCCAGGATGGTCTTGATCTCATGACCTCGTGATCCACCTGCCTTAGCCTCCCCAAGTGCTGGGATTACAGGTGTGAGCTACGGCACCCGGCCCAGCCACCCAGATGCTTTCTTTGTTGCCATTGCCCACATGATACCTGACATCATGTTGATATTTGAGAAGGGTAGGAATGGAGCACATTTTTTAAAGGAGGAGTCATACAGCAAAACTCATTTTTGGTAAGAAAAGGAGTAACTATAAAGAGAAAAGGAATTCCATTTCCTGCCCCAACCCTACTCTAGAAAATAGGATTTACCATATCATTTTTCCCCCTTCTCACAGTAATTGGCTGAAGAATCCTGTTCCATTTTGAAGTTTGGTATAAATGAATCTCCTTATCCTTAACATCCCTCAGAGCCACTGATTACCTTCATCAAACTTTCTTGATCTCTACTTATGAATCAGCAGTGATAGTGTTAAGATTCTCAAAAGCATCAAACTTTCTTGTTTTAAAAGAGGAAACTAGGCCAGGCGCGGTGGCTCACGCTTGTAATCCCAACACTTTGGGAGGCCGAGGCGGTCAGATCACCTGAGGTTGGGAGTTCGAGATCACCCTGACCAACATGGAGAAACCCCGTCTCTACTAAAAATAGAAAATTAGCTGGGTATGGTAGTATGTGCCTACAGGTACACATGCCTGTAATCCCAGCTACTCTGGAGGCTGAGGCAGGAGAATCGCTTGAACCTGGGATGCAGAGGTTGTGGTGAGCCAGAGATTGAACCATTGAACTCTAGCCTGGGCAACAAGAGCAAAACTCTGTCTCCAAAAAAGAGCAAACTAGGCTGGGTGTGATGACTCATGCCTGTAACCCCAGTGCTTTAGGAGGCTGAGACGGGGGGAATGATTTAGCCCCAGGGGTTCAAGATCACCCTGGGCAACATAGCAAAACGCCATCTCTACAAAAAATTTTTAAAAATTAGTTGGGCTTGGCATGCATGCTACTTGGGAGGCCGAGGTAGGAGGATCATCTGACCCCAAGGAGTCCAGTTGAGGCTGCAGTGAGCTGTGATCCCACTGCACTCTAGCCTGGGAGACAGAGTGAGACCGTCCCCCCAAAAATAAAAATAGGCCAGGTGCGGTGGCTCATGCCTGTAATCTCAGCACTTTGGGAGGCCGAGGCGGGCGGATCACTTGAGGCCAGGAGTTCAAGACAAGACTGGCCAACATGTCTAAACCCTGTTTCTACTAAAAATACAAAAATTAGCTGGGCATGGTAGTGTGTGCCTGTAGTCCCAGCTACTTGGGAGGCTGAGGCAGGAGAATTGCCTGAACCCTGGAGGTGGGGGTTGCAGTGAGCACCACTGTACCCCAGCCTGGGGGACAGAGTAAGACCCTGTCTCAAAAAAATAAAATAACAGTATGAGCACCTCTTTTGACTTGAGTCGTTTTCACTTTTGAGCACACATTACCTGAGTTTATATCTTCCAGCCAGGCCAGCAAAGTAGCAGAGACTCAGTGAATTGGTGTCTATTTCTTGTGGATGGGTTTTCAGGCTTTGTGGGTACAAATACAGGAGGCTAAACAGCAATGAGAAGCAAAGATTCCCTTCTTTTTTTTTTTTTTTTTTTTTTTGAGACGAAGTCTTGCTCTGTCACCAGACTGGAGTGTAGTGGCACGATCTTGGCTCACTACAATCCCTGCCTCCTGGGTTCAAGCAATTCCTTTGCCTCAGCCTCCCATTAAAGATTCCCTTCTACTAGCACCTTGCATTAAAGGCAGAGTAGTCCAACCTCCTTACATGGAAGGCTGCATCAACCTGATCTTCATAGCAATAATAATAGCTAATAACATTCAGTTATGACTAAGTGTCAGTTGCCATACTAAAATTTCTACGTGCATTATTTCATCTTCTTAACTTTGAAGTGAGTAATATGGTTATTCCCATTTTTTAGATAAGGCATTGAGCACAGAGATGTCAGGTAATTTACCCAAGGTTACATGGCTAATAAGCATTGAAGCCAAAATTTTGAACCAGGCACTCTAACTTCACTGCCTTTAAGGTTACCATGTAATTAGTAGAGTAGGTTAGACATATACACTGAGTAGTGAGGTGCTGAATTTCCTCAATGGGGGAACAGGTGTAGGGCTATGGGAGGCCAGAGGCAAGATAGATCACCGCTCTCTGGTACATCAGGGAAGGCTTTTGGAAAAGATGGAACTACCTAAAGGCACATAATAGAGAAAGCAAATGTTTTTCTGCTGGTGCTGAGGAAGAAGTGCCTGGCAAACCCAGAGTGTGCTCATTGATGCAAAACGCTGTGAGACGAATTACTGAGATTTTCCTTGCTTGGAGGGCATTGCTGGGAGGTTGAGAAAGAAAGGAATAGAATGGGGTCTAAAGGCAATATCTGAAAGCAAAGCACTATGCCCTCTAACACTCAGTGAGGAAGTCCTTTTGAGAAGAATGCATCCTTAATAGATATTCAAGACATATTTGAAGATTGCTTTTTTTAAAAAATGCCAAGAAGGTGGAGATGTTTTAAAATGAAAACAGTCTCTTCCACATGAGAGGAAGAGACTTATTTTGCTAACCTGGTTGTAACTGGATGAGATACAAACAAGGAAGGGTAAACTTAGTTCTATTAATCCAAACAGGTTATTTCACAGTGTGGCGTAGAAATAAAAATAGACCAAGTGTCTTATGTCTCAAACAAACCAAGTTGTATCTGTGCCAGCTTTGTCTCCATACCATGTAGGGTGAGAATCCTTCTGGGCACAGGGACACTTTAGCCTAAATAGGGCATTCAGAATTCTTGTAGACTCTTAGCTTCTCTCCGTGGCAGCTCCCACATTTCATTTCTATCCTTTACATTTTTTTACAGAGCTGGAGGTAAATGCTGGCATAGTCTCTGGACAAAGGTAAGATGATCATTTCTGCAGACGTAGCATGAACACAGCATAAGCCTCTTTGAAAGGTATCAGCTTTCTCAGTCTTTAAACCTCTCTTCACCTTGTCCTTTTCCTTCACTCTCACGCCAGTCTGTTTTTACTGCTAACGTAGAGAGATGTCTTGAGTCCTAATCCCTCAGAGGTAACATTTCTCTTAATAAAACTTGGAGGCTAAGTTTCTACCTTTTATGGTTGTTTTCAAAGCTGAATGAGGTAACACGTTCAGCACTCAGCATAATGAGGAAATAGTAAATGTTCAATATATGGGAGCTGTTGTTACCATTGATATTAATAATAGTCCTTGCAACTGTCTTCTAAAGAACAGTTGTTTGACCCTCAAGGCGAAAGAAGGAGAAAGCCAGGCAGGATCTGACCTAAAACCTGTGCTTTTTTCTGTTACACTGTGCTGCTCCACATAACCCTTCAAAATGAAATACATCTATGGCTTCAATGTCATTAGCTCTATGGAGAGGAATATTACCATTTTCCAAAAGTCATGGCTTTTTGTGGAGGCAGTCTTGCCCTGTCACCCAGGCTGGTGTGCAGTGGCACGATCTTAGTGCACCACCACGCCCAGCTAATTTTTGTATTTTTAGTAGAGATGGGGTTTCACCATGTTGGCCAGGCTGATCTTGAACTCCTGACCTCAAGTGATCCACCCGTCTCAGCCTCTGGGATTACAGGCGTGAGCCACCATGCCCAGCCTTGCCTCTTTTAATGTAGGAATGCAGTGGATAATATTTTAAAGAACTTCTCATAATTGTACAGCAACTTCATAAAACACTTTCACAATATTTTTTTCATTTAATCTTAATATCATCCCTGTGAGGAGGTTAATAGCCACCATTTATTTGAATGTTGTTCCGTGCCATGCATCCTTAATAGTTTGAGCTACAAGCGCCCTAGATGTATTATCTCATCTAGTTTTCACAGTATCTATTAGGAAAGTAAATTCTGTTTTATAGATGAGGAATCTAAAGCTCAGAAACGTTAACTAAATTCCCCAAGGTCACAGAGTTAGTAAATGGTGAAGGTTAGATTCAAACCCAAGCCTTCTGACTTCAGAGCCCTGACATTTAACCTATGTATTGCAGCAGACAAGATGGGGTTTATAGATCAAGAGTCTAGAACAAGGCTGGGCGCAGTGGCTCACGCCTGTAATCCCAGCACTTTGGGAGGCTGAGGCGGGTGGATCATTTGAGGTCAGGAGTTTGATACCAACCTGGCCAACGTGGTAAGACCCCGTCTCTACTAAAACTACAAAAATTAGCCAGGCATGGTGGTGCATGCCTATAATCCCAGCTGCTTGGGAGGCTGAGGCAGGAGAGTAACTTGAACCTGGGAGGCGGAGGTTGCAGTGAGCCGAGATCATGCCACTGTACTGCAGCCTGGGCGACAGAGTGAGATTCTGTCTAAAAAAAGAGAGAAAAGAAAAGAGTCTAGAATGGCTGGGCTTGGTGGCTCACACCTGTACTCCCAACACTCTGGGAGGCCAAGGTAGGCAGATGGCTTGAACCCAGGAGTTTGAGGCCAGCCTGGGCAACATAGTGAAACCCTATCTATACAAAAAATTAGCTGGGCATAGTGGTACGCGCTTGTAGTCCCAGCTACTTGGGAGGCTGAGGTGGGAGGATCACCTGAGCCCAGGGAAGTCGAGGTTGCAGTGAGCCGTAGTCCTGCCCACTGTACTCCAACATGAGCAACAGAGTAAGACTCTATCTTAAAAAAAAAAAAAAAAAAAAAAAGAGTCTAGAACATAGAGCATTAAATAGCATAGTCAATAAATGCATAGCTAAGACTTGACCCTTGTTCATCTCATTCCAAATTCATTGCTACTCCTACTATACCACTCTGCCTGTCTGGTTTTATTTGGATTGGGCTAATGTTTGAATTCATCTGCATTTCTCAAACATGCACCAGCGATTTGTCTAGAGAAAGAAGCTAATTAGACCAAAAATGCCTTTGGGGTATTTGTTTCCAGCGATACCTGAGCATTGACCATAAAAAACAGGATAGTCTTGCTGTGGCTTTTGTTTTGCCAGGAGAAAGAGGCACTTTCATTAGGAACCATCTAGCCAGGTACAGTGGCTCATGCTTGTAACCCCAGCATTTTGGGAGGCCAAGGAGGGAGGATTGGTTGAGCTCAGGAGTTGCCCAGCCTGGGCAACATAGGGAGACCCTGTCTCTACGAAAAATTAATAAAAAATTAATAAAAAATTAGCTGGTCATGGTGGCACTTGCCTGTAGTCCCAGCTACTCAGGAGGCTAAGGTGGGAGGATCACTTGAGCCTGGGAGGTCAAGGCTGCAATGAGCCATGATTGCACTACCCACACTCCAGCCTGGGGAACAGAGTGACATCCTGCCTCAAAAAAACAAAAAAATTCGGCGGGGCATGGTGGCTTATGCCTATAATCCCAGCACTTTGGGAGGCCGAGGCGGGCGGATCATTTGAGGTCAGGAGTTCGAGACCAACCTGGCCAACGTGGTGAAACCCCGTCTTTACTGAAAATACAAAAATTAGCTGGGCGTGGTGGCGCATGCCTGTAATCCCAGCTACTCAGGAGGCTGAGACAGGAGAATCGCTTGAACCTGGAAGGTAGAGGTTGACATGAGCCGAGATCACACCATTGCACTCCAGCCTAGGCAACAAGAGCAAAACTCCATCTCAAAAAAAAAAAAATTTTTTTTTAAAGAATTTTCTTTCCTCAGAAGCTTTGACCATTTTCTGGGCTCCTAGCCAGAAAGTCGTCTTCACTACCTCTCAAAGGAAGTGTAAATCCCTCTGACTTGTAATTCCACCCCAGCTTCAGCCTCACTTCTCCTTGACTTACCTTGGCTTATGGTTGGGTGTGGGGCAGCTGTTATACATAAAACTATGGGAGTGAACAGTGTGGCCCAGTTCCCAACCACGGTGCTACTAGCAAAGGGTCCTCTGGCAGGAGTGAACAGTGGAAGGGTAGGGATAGTTGACAATCAGGTTATGGTCTGTGTCCTTAAGAAGCTTACAGTCTAGTTGAAGGCACAAAACATTAAAATAGAACATGATGTACATTCTGATGGGTGCTCTAGAATGCCAGATAAAGACTGTGAACCCAAGACACAAAAGAGACGGCTGCACTTGGGAAATGAGGTCATGGAAGACTTCCCAGAAGAGGCAGCCTTTTGACCAGTTTTGTTTTGCTTTGTTGCATTATTTGTATTTGGTACATGTCTTGCAAGCAAATTTAATTGTCTAAAGAAATTTTTTTCTAATAATTTTAACATGCATTTTTGAACCATGAAAGTGTAAAAAGTTTATTAAAGAAAACCAGAAATTCAGATCAGAGAATTACAGAGAAGAAAATAACTCATCAGTAAACCAGTATTCCTACAACTCAACTAGTAGTTCATCTACTTCTAGTCTTTTTCACACAGTATGCACCCAAATATATTGTGTCAGATTTATGTGTATAGGGCTGGGTGTTGTGGCTCACGCCTGTAATGAGTTGGCACTGGGCTGTGATCGTGCCACTGCACTCCAGCCTGGGTGACAGAGCAAGACTCCATCTTAAAAACAAACAACAACAACAAAAGATTTATGTGTATATAGCTCATATTTATTCATATGTAGTTACATATATACTCAACATATATAACAATGAAAATGGAATTATACTGTTCATTATGTTGGTAAGTTTTTCCCACTTGGTAATGTGTCGCGAATCGTTTTTGTCATTAAATAATCTACAACATGATTTTTCATGACTCCATATGGATGTGCCATGATTTAGCCAACTAATCTACTATCGTTAGGCATTTAGGTCTTCTGTTTTCACTAGTACAAATAAAATGTTTTAACTTCCTTATGTGTGGAGCTCTGTAAAAAGATTTGTTTCCTTAGGCACCTAGAAATGGGATTGCTGAGTCAAGGGTTACACCAGAGTTTCTCAGCCTCAACATTATTGAGCTTTGGGGCCAGATAACTGTTGTGTGGGGCTTATGTTTAGTGGCATCCCTGGCCTGTACCCAAAAGATTCCAGTAGCACCCTTCTCCTCAAGTTGTGACAATCAAAAATGTCTCCAAACGTTGCTAAATGTCCCCTAAGAAGCAAAATTGCCTCCTTTTGAGAACCGCTAGGTTACACAATTTACACTCCAATTAGGAGTGTATGTAAATGTTTTTGTTCCTGTATCCTCACTAACAGTGAATATTACCAATTTTAAATCTTCATATACTAAGAAAAGGGGTTTGGGGTGGGGACAATCAATATACCTAGCAGTATATTGTGAATTATCCCCATACTGTGGCTTCTAATATGCTGTTATCTGACTCTACCTGGATCATTAGTAAATGCCAATATATGTTAATAATTTCCTAGGTTTATATACTATTTTGAGTTATTAGCAATTTTCAGACATATTAAAGACCTTTTTCATGATTCTAAAAATTTACAAAATCCAAAATGTTGTAATTTTTGAAGGGGACTATTCCTACCTTAGGAAAATGGATGAGGGGCCTGGTGCAATAGCTCACACCTGTAATCCCACACTTTGGGAGGCCGAGGTGGGTGGATCACTTGAGGTCAGGGTTTAAGACCATCCTGGCCAGTGTGGTAAAACCCCATCTCTACTAAAAAGACAAAAATTAGCAGAGCATGGTGGCACATGGCTGTAGTTCCAGCTACTCGGGAGGTTGAGGCAGGTGAATTGCCTGAACCCAGGAGGTAGGAGTCGCAGTGAGCTGAGATAACACCCCTGCTCTCCAGCCTGGGTGACAAGGGTAACACTGTGTCTGAAAAAAAAGAAGAAAGAAAAGAAAAAAGGATAAGAAAATGGGTGAGGAATTAGAGGAGTTTTGTTTCAATTTTTTTTATGTCTTTTACCAGTTTTTCTACAATTTCACCAACATTATGCTTTACTATTTTGTTTTTACTAATGTAATAAGCTAGACTCGCTTTTAAACCCCCAGTAATATAGAAGGCAATAGTGCTTATTGCCCCAGGTTGAACTGCTTTCTCTCCAGAATAACTATATAGTTCTTAGTCTCCTACTTTACGAATGAAACTATCTGAAGAGCCCGTTTTTTGTGTGGCCTGATTCCCTCACCTGCTTGGAAATTTTTTGCTTCTGTCAGCAGTGAGCCCAAAGAGATAGTTGAAAAGTCCAAAATCCCAAGCCGAAGAAACTCCCGAACTGAAGAGCCAACTGTGGCTTCTGAAAGTGTGGAAAATGGACATCGTAAACGATCTTCTCGACCTGCGTCAGCCTCCAGCTCTACTAAAGGTTAGCAGTGGGATGTGGGTGCTATTTGTGGGTCAAATAGAGGAATAGAGTCCTTATCACAGCAGCAGAAGACTTTGTTCTTCATCTTTGCTTCTGTTCCTGAAGTGTGTCAAGTGTCTTTGTCTTCTACTACTTGTTTGGTCCTTTATTTGTTCATTTAACTATGTGTTCTCTGTGTGTGTACACAAGAGCAACAAGCACTGCTGGAAAAAAGAACATAACAGGGCAGATTTATTCCACTGGTTTTTGTTGTTGTTGTTTTTTGTTTGTTTGTTTGAGACAGGGTCTCACTTTATTGCCTGAGCTGGAGTGCAGTGGCACAATCACAGCTCACTGCAGCCTTGAATTCCTAGGCTCAAGTAATCCTCCTGCCGCAGCCTTCCAAAGCTGGAATTGCAGGCATGAGCCACCACACCTGGCCTTGAGTCCACGTTTTTTTTGTTTTTGAGATGGAGTCTCATTCTGTTGCCCAGGCTGGAGTGCAGTGTCAATGATCTCGGCTCACTGTAACCTCCACCTCCCAGGTTCGGGTGATTCTCCTGCCTCAGGAGATGACAGGTGCATGCACCACGCGTGGCTAATGTTTCTATTTTTAGTAGAGACAGGGATTCATCATGTTGGCCAGGCTGGTCCCAAACTCCTAACCTCAAGTGATCTGCCCGCTGCAGCTTCTCAAGTGCTGGAATTACAGGCTGAGCCACCACGCCCAGCTCATTCCACTTTAAATTTGTGATCACCCACTTCAGATAGGTCCTGAATATGGCCCAGCTATCTTTCCATGTTTCTGTGGTCAGCTCTCTTTCCCACTCTCTACTCTTTTAAATCTCTGGTCCACACTTTCTCCCCCTTTCTCGGTAGAGACCCTGACCTCTTCACAGAGAAAGTAGAATTCCCTTCCCAGCCATTAGATGGTGACCTTCCTCAAACTTTGATCCTGAGTCACCTTTTCTCTTCAAATTTGTATTTTCTCCTTAATAGATCTCAGTCATGCCCCTCTTCTTTAGTTACAGCCTTTCACAGATGACTTGTAAATTTGTATTTCTGTTTCTAGTACAGACCCCTAGAGATCTTAGACAACTGCATGCACATCCTTATTGGAACCTCAGACTCAACATGTCTAAAACCAAACTTGTGATTTTCACCTGCAACAGTGAGGTCCTCTGCCATTGTTCCTCATCTCAATAAATGGCACCACCATCTATCCATTAGACAAGTTCTCCTTGATACCTCTTTCCCTCACCCTTATATCAAATTCATCACAAAATATTGCCCATTTTATCTCAGGTGGCCCTTTTCCATCTTCACTACTACTTACTAGCTTAAAACCCTTCAGTGATTTACCATTGTAATTAGGATTAAAGTCCAGAAGCTTCAACCTTGCCCACAAGCTTCTGTGTGGTTTCGGCCCTGTCATCTCCCAGCCTCATCCCACTTTCCTTGGCAAGTTGGACATGCCATCCTCATTCCTCTCATCACAAGCCTGTGCATATGTTGCATGCAGCTACTGCAGGGAGTGCTCTTCTGTCTGCCCACCTCTCTTCTCCTTAACGTCCCACCCTTCCTACTTATCTTAGCTCAGTTGTCACTGCTGTGGGGAATCACAGCACCAGGTTCTTCTTCATAATACCACAGCTATAACTTTATGCCAGTTTGTGATATAGGTAATTAGTATGTATACTTGGTTAGGGCAGGAGATTATGTCTGATTTTGCTAACTACTGTATTGCTGGTGCCTAGTATGGTGCCAAATACAGAGATGTACCAATCAGTAATTATCAGATGAATAACCGTCTATCAAATATGTATTAAATATTTACTACATGTCAGGCCCTGAGGTTATTTAGTGAAAAGACAGAGTCTCAGCCAGGTGCGATGGCTCATGCCTGTAATCCCAGCACTTTGGGAGGCCGAGTTGGGTAAATCACCTGAGGTCAGGAGTTCGAGACCAGCCTGACCAACATGGTGAAACCCTGTCTCTACTCAAAATACAAAAATTAGCTGGGCGTGGTGGTGCGTGCCTGTAATCCCAGCTACTGGGGACGCTGAGGCAGGAGAACTGCTTGAACCTGGGCGGCGGAGGTTGCAGTGAGCCGAGATTGCATCATTGCACTCTAGCCTGGGTGACAGAGTGAGACTCCATCTCAAAAAAAAAAAAAAAAAAAGAGAGTCTCTGTTTTCACCACATTGAAAGACGAATTCTAATACTCTGTGTTAAATGTTAAATGCTATGATAGCAAAATTACATGGCACTGTAAGAGCATATAGCTGGGATACCTTGCTCTTCTGCCAGGTCAGAGAAGGCTTTCTGGAAAAAAATGACATGACATTTAAGCTGAGGCAGTGACCAGATTATTCTCTTAGGAAATGTGCTGAGCTTAAATAGTTCAGTTTGGGTAAGGTAAGAGCTGAGATCCTGGCTGAGTACCTTATACCAGCAGGACTGCTGAGAAACGGTCAAGTATCATTGGGATGCCAGCCTAAAGACCAGGTAGATTCTGGTGCACCCACACTAGACACTAGACACGGATCTGAGGACTCAGCTGCTGTTGGCAGGTTACGTCTCTAGGCAAGAATGTCACGATGCCTCACAAGAGCCTCTGGGAATAGGGCAGAGGTCATATACAAGTAAAATTGAGGTGTACAAAGTACCATCACCATACTCAGCCTGCTGGAGAGTTAAGCGGCAAAGGTGAGAGGGGCCTTCTTTCTTTTCCAGGAATACTGTCAGGGTCCTGTTAGGTATCCTAACTTTAGGTGGAGATATGAAGCCAATAACTTCCTTCCTCCTCCCTGGGAATCATCTCTAGGCAGAAACTAGTTTGGAAGGAAGCACACTTTTCAGTATATTGAAGTACTAAACTTAAAGCATAAAAGGGAACATGCCTAGAGTTCTGTGGGAAAATCTGCTTCCCCTCAGTTCTGCATGTTCTTGTAGCCTTTCACTTTCCCAAAAGAGCAAGATCTTCTAGGCTATAGAATATGGTATGTAATTACCTTTAAAGCAGGGAAAAGCTATTGGCCTTTAGAGATGTCACACACCAGATTTTTGGAACCTTGACCTCAGCCCAGAGCCTCAAGTTACTAAAGGTGTTATTTACAGGGCACCAGAAGGAATCTAAGAAGCAGCTGGGACAGTTAAGAAGAGATGCTCAAACTAGAACTGCTCTGTAGAGAACTACCAGCCAAGAAGAGATGGAAAGCTAGAACCTGTTTTTAGGGGGTGTTGGGGGTGGGGAATAAGCCTGTACACTTAAACTGAACCTTGTCCCACCGTGGCAGTGGTGATGTTGGAATGCCTGGCACATCCTTGCTTTGAGGCTTAGCAGTTGGCTTAGAAGAGGCCATAATGACTCTCAGGCTTTGTGTTCTTGCATGGAGGGGTGCTAAGTGTCTCCCTAAAGAATGGCATAGCTCTGGCCAGCCCCTGGAATCACAGTCATGTATAGATACCCACATCAGTCACAAGACCTCAGGCCATCATTCTCTAACTGTCCCTGGTTAAGTTACTGTGTATGAGTAGAAAAACAGACTCAGTTTCTCCTGCTATACTCTCACAACACACTTCTGACACCAGATGTAAGGTGTTTTTTTTCCCCACACATCAAGCAAGCAATCAGTCCTGCCTCAGACACCAGCTGGGTGTCCTCCAATTCAATTCTGATACTATCTGCCTGGAGATAGTATCAGATCCACAGGTTTGAGGGCTCAGTCCCACAAGACTGCTGCCCACTTCCAATGCCAGGTGCAAGCCCAGGGTTGTTTTACCTGTGCTTCTGACTAGCTGGCTAAAAATTGGAGTTTCCATGAAACCCTCCTAACTGGGTTCAGTTAATTTGCTAGAATGGCTGATAGCACTCAGGGAAGCATGTTTAACAGTTTATTATAAAGCTTTTTCTTTTTTTCTAGTTTTGTTTTGTTTTGTTTTGTGACAGAGTCTCACTCTGTTGCCCAGGCTGAAGTACAGTGGCACGATCTCAGCTCACTGCAACCTCTACCTCCCAGGTTCAAGCGATTCTTATGCCTCAACCTCCCGGGTTGCTGGCATTACAGAGGCTTGCACCACCATGCCTGGCTAATTTGTGTGTGTGCGTGTGTGTGTGTGTATGTGTGTATTTTTTTTTTAGTAGAGATGGGGTTTCGCCATGTTGACCAGGCTGGTCTCGAAATCCTGACCTCAAGTGATCCACTTGCCTTGGCCTCCCAAAGTGCTGGGATTACTGGTGTGAGCCACTGTGCCTGGCCCTTTTTTTTTTTTTTCATTTGCAGGTTCTCACTCTGTCACCCAGGCTAGAGTACAGTGGCATGATCATGGCTCACTGCAACCTTAAACTCCTGAGCTTAAATAATCCTTCTGCCTCAGCTTCCCAAGTAGCTGGAACTATAGGTGTGCATCACCACGCTGGGCTAATTTTTTAATTTTTTTGTAGAGACGGGGTCTCCCTGTGTGCCCAGGTTGATCTTGAGCTCTTGGCCTCAAGTGATCGATCACTCCCACATTGGCCTCCCATATGAAAGATTTTTTTTTTAATTTTTACTTTTATTTTATTTTTATTTATTTATTGTTTTTAGATGGAGTCTCACTCTATCGCCCAGGCTGGAGTGCAGTGGCATGATCTTGGCTCATTGCAACCTCCATCTCCCGGGTTCAAGCAATTCTTGTGCCTCAGCCTCCCAAGTAGCTGGGATTACAGGTGTGTACCACCACACCCAGCTAATTTTTATATCTTTAGTAGAAATAGGGTTTCACCATGTTGACCAGGCTGGTCTCGAACTCCTAACCTCAAATGATCCACCTGCCTCGGCCTCCCAAAGTGCTGGGATTACAGGCGTGAGCCACCATGCCCAGCCAGTTTTTTTTTTTTTTTTTTTTTTTTTTTGAGACAGGGTCTCACTGTGTCACCCAGGCTGGGGTGCAGTGGCACTATCATCACTCACTGCAGCCTCAGACTCTTGGGCTCAAGCAATCCTCCCGCCTTAGCCTCCTGAGTAATTGAGACTGCAGGCACACACCACCATGGCTAGCTGAAGTTTTAATTTTTTGTAGAAACAGGACTCACCCTGTTGCCCAGGCTGGTCTAGAACTCCTGGGCTCAAGTGATCCTCCCACCTTCGCCTCCCAAAGTGCTGGGATTACAGACATGAGCCACCATGCCCTGCTGATATTTTAAAGCAGTGGTCCCCAATCCCCGGGCCGTAGACTGGTTGGTAGTGGTCTGTGACCTGTTAGGAACGAGGCCACATAGCAGGAGGTGAGTGGTGGGCAAGTGAGCATTACTGCCTGAGCTCCATCTCCTGTCAGATCAGAGGTGACATTAGATTCTCATAGGAGTGTGAACCCTACTGTAAACTGTGCATGCGAGAGATAGAGGTTACGTGGTCCTTATGAGAATCTAACTAATGCCTGAGAATCTGAGGTGGAACAGTTTCATCCTGAAACCATATCCCCCCAACCCCCAGTCCGTGGAACAATTGTCTTCCACAAAACCAATCCCTGGTGCCAAAAAGGTTGGGGGCCACTGTTTTAAAGGATACAAATGAACAGCCAGATGAAGGGATACATAGGGCAAGGTCTGTATGGGTCCCAAGTGTAGAAGCTTCCATCCGTGTGGAGTTGGTGCACCACTCTCTTAGCAGGTGGATATGTTCTTGTTCAGCTTCTGGGAAGCCCCTGAATTCAGTCCTTTTGTGGGTTTTGTGGGTTTTTTTGTTCTGTTTTTTGTTTGTTTTTGTATGGAGGAAGAAGGGGAAGGGGAGGTAGGTCCCTTTTGGATTTTTAGTGGGGCTTCATTACATAGGCATGATTGATAAAAGAGTTGGCCATTTGTGATCAACTCAGCCTCAGAGCTGTTTCAAGAACTATGGGCAAAAAGCCAAATATTTTAACAAAAGATTGCTCAGTCACTTAGGAAATTACAAGAGTTACAGGAGCTATGAGCCAGGAACGTGGGACAAAAACCAAAAATTATATATCATAGTATCACAGTTACCTTTTAAATCAGAAATTAGTACTGGAGCCCTTTTGGTTTTTCAGTATTAAAGCTCTTGGAGCCAAATTAAAGAATAATTATGCATATTTTTGGCCTGTATATTGTATCCAAAAATGTGAACCAAGTTACAAAATAATTTACTGTGATTGTATTTAAACCCATACCCAGAATGTGATCACAAAATATCAAGCTGGTTTCTAAAATGGATGCACCTCAAATGTGGAGACATATGCAGTGCTGGGTACCTGAAATATGAATGAAGTATGTTCCTGCAGAATCAGCACTTTTTAAAGTTTTGAGGGGGAAAGGGGGCTGCTTCTTTTTGCATTTAATAAGAGTTTGGTCATACATATCATATACAAACAAAATCAGAAACATACTGTGGTTTTCATGAAAATCTCTGAAGCTGAGAAACACTATGAGCGGTTTGTAATTAAAAGTGTTGCTGTTTTTGTGTTGTTGGAGAACCAGTGACATTAATCATGCTCCTGCTGTGAGAGCTGAGTTTGCTTACATCATGCTGGCCAAGGCCTGCCAGACTGCCAGATCAGAGCAGGTGGGATGGATGATTTCTGGGCAAGTCCAGGAAGGCCCTCATGGTTTTTGGTCATGCTTTGATCCATTGTTTTGGTTGGTTGGGTCACTTATAATTACACAAAAATTAGCTACCACAAATCACTTTTTAAAATTGCACCTGATCAGATGTGTTGTTTACAAACATGCAAATGAGTAGTTCTCCTTCTTGACATGGTGAATTTGCCACAAAAACACAAATGATTTTTCTAGTTTTCTTTTTTTTTCTGAGACGGAGTCTTGCTCTGTTGCCCAGGCTGGAGTGCAGTGGCGCTCTCGGCTCACTGCAAGCTCTGCCTCCCAGGTTCACGCCATTCTCCTGCCTCAGCCTCCTAAGTAGCTGGGACTACAGGCGCCCGCCACCACGCCCAGCTAATTTTTTGTATTTTTTAGTAGAGACAGGGTTTCTCTGTGTTAACCAGGGTGGTCTCGATCTCCTGACCTCGTGATCCTCCTGCCTCAGCCTCCCAAAGCTCTGGAATTACAGGCGTGAGCCACTGTGCCTGGCTGATTTTTCTAGTTTTCTTTATCATTATTTACTCCTCCATTTAGAATAGTTTTTGTTATATTTTCACCTGGGAAAAAGGTAATTATTCGGTGGCTTATGCCTGTAATCCCAGCACTTTGGGAGGCTGAGGTGGGCAGATCACAAGGTCAGGAGATCGAGATCACAGTGAAACCCTGTCTCTACTAAAAATACAAAAAATTAGCCGGGCACGGTGGTGGGCGCCTGTAGTCCCAGCTACTCAGGAGGCTGAGCCAGGAGAATGGAGTGAACCCGGGAGGTGGAGCTTGCAGTGAGCCGAGATCGCGCCACTGCACTCCAGCCTGGGCGACAGAACTAGACTCCGTCTCAAAAAGATAAAAAAAAAAAAGTATTTTTTTAAAAGGTAGTTGAAAACATGAAGTTCAAAGCATAAGTTTGGAACGAGGAAAATATGTTAATTTAAGGAAAGTTCAGAGCAATCTGTAATTATCAGCAGCCCTGGGTGTCCCCCTGACAGCAAAGTAGGTGATAGCCCCACCCTACCCACAGCCAGTGAAGCAACCGTCTAAAAAAACACAGGGTATACCGATATACTGAATTAAGGCAGAAGTATTATTGTAGATATGCAAGTGAACATATATTGATAATGTCGTGGGAGAAAACCCTGAAGAGTAACCACCTGAAAGTGTACTCTAGTAGCTTCATTTAGAAACCAACCATGCAAATTGTAAAGGAAAATTTCCAGAATTATTTTGTTTGTTTGTTTTGAGACAGAGTCTTGTTCTGTCACCCAGGCTGGAGTGCAGTGTCTTGATCTCGGCTCATTGCAAGCTCTGCCTCCTGGGTTCAAGTGATTCTCCTGGCTCAGCCTCCCCAGTAGCTGGGACTACAGGCATGCACCACCACGCCCGGCTGATTTTTGTATTTTTAGAAGAGATGGGGTTTCGCCATGTTGGCCAGGCTGGTCTTGAACTCCTGACCTCAAGTGATCTGCCCACCTCTGCTAATCAAAGTGCTGGGATTATAGGTGTGAGCCACCGCACCTTGCCAATTCCCAGAATTTTTTTACAATTACGTAGATGTCTTGGGTAGAAGTAGTACAGACAGTGAAAGGCACAATGATGTGAGCAAGGTCAAAGTCCATTTCTAAAGCTCCGTGGATGGTAGAGGTCACACACTAGAGGATTAAGTAGAGCCTTGTACTGTAGATTTGGTCAAATTTGCTTAAGGTCAAAATGAGGCAACCAGGCTGAAAGATCCCTTTATTAGGTTACAAATTTAAATGTTCCCCCAGTGACATACTTGGACAGTCACCTCAAAGACTGTTATTGACCCAGTTCTTTACCACCCATGTTCTATCCATGTTCTAAGACATGGATATAAATGATCTGACTGCACTGCTAGAGTTTGAACTGTTTGTCTGTCTGTGAAGAGACACTAATTTTGTAAAATCCCTGATGATTAAAAAACTGAAGGTAGGTTCACAGGCCAGGCAGCCTTTAGGAACAGTGTGCCAGTCACAGTCTGAGGTACACCCTGACTGGATCATTAGCCTCTACATCACTTACCTAGAATTTCTTACCTTAATTTGTGGCCAGGCTCAGTGGCTCACTTCTGTAATCCCAACGCTCTGGGAGGCTGAGGCGGGCGGATCAGTTGAGGTGAGGAATTTGAGATCAGCCTGGCCAACATGGTGAAACCCCATCTCTACTAAAAATACAAGCATTAGCTGGGCGTGGTAGTGTGCGCCTGTAATCCTGGCTACTAGGGAGGCTGAGGCAGGAGAATTGCTTGAACCCAGGGGGTAGAGGTTGCAGTGAGTTCAGATCGCCACTCCAGCCTGGGTGACAGTGCAAGACTGTCTCAAAAAAAAAAAAAAAAAGTAATTTACAAGACTTACTCGCAAAAAAAAAAAAAAAAAGTAATTTGCCTATTCCTTAGAGTAGTAAAAGTGGTAACATTTTGGAAGGAGTATAAAATCAACTACCAAAACAAAAAAACTCATCAAAAAATCTTTTTTTCAGACATGATGGGGAACAGTGGCAGAGGACCTCACTGTTGGAGGTGAAAATCCCAAGTTTGGTTTTAGACATTTTGAGTCTGAGGTTTGCTGTCTGACTCAGATTGACTGGATTTATCCAGGGAAGGTGATAGAGACTTCAAACTCAGTTTAAAATTTATTTTTTTCCTCATGGAAGTATGAAAGTACATCCTTCACCACTTCTCCCCACCAACCATAGTATCCAAAAGATGAGGGTTTTTAATGGTGTGTTTGTGGGGTTTTTTTTGTTTTTTGGTTTTTTTTTTTGAGACGGAGTCTCGCTCTGTCGCCCAGGCTGGAGTGCAGTGACCAGATCTCAGCTTACTGCAAGCTCCGCCTCCCGGGTTCACGCCATTCTCCTGCCTCAGCCTCCTGAGTAGCTGGGACTACAGGAGCCCACTACCTCGCCTGGCTAGTTTTTTGTATTTTTTAGTAGAGACGGGGTTTCACCGTGTTAGCCAGGATGGTCTTGATCTCCTGACCTCATGATCCGCCCATCTCGGCCTCCCAAAGTGCTGGGATTACAGGCTTGAGCCACCGCGCCCGGCCATGTTTGTGTTTTTTTTGCAGTTTCTAGCACAAGTCATTTGTTTATTCCTGGCCCCACTCATTGATTCACGCTCAGAGGCAGCCTGCCAGTTCATTGGGTGCTTCGGAGCAGTGACAAATGGGAACAAGCAAGGAAGGAGGGGGAGCCTGAGGTTGATTCTCACCCACACTCCACTACCCACTTCTTTTCCCAGCCACATATGTTTCTCAGACATACCACTTGATCCTTCATATCACAACAAGGGAAAAGCTTCCAAAGTTGACCTAATTAATGAATGTTTTTCTGAGGATGAACACTGTCAAGACAAAAACCTGCCTATTTTTACTGCACATGACAGATTTGCTGCAGTGAAAATAAAGCTTGAGATTTGGACCTGAAGAGTTGATTTTAGGGAGTTGTGTGGGCTCTGTGAGACTCTTAATTTACATGAATTAAAATAAAGAACACCATTATTAACATCCCGGCAGATTAACTGTCTTCTGATTAGTAAAAGACTAATGAGTAAATCAGAAAGACTGATTCTACCACATGGCACAAAAAAACATGACCTTTGAGAAGATAAACATACTGAAATTTCTACCAACAGAGGCCTGAATGAAATTACTGGGCACCTCTTGGAAATTCATCTAGACCTCACTTCTTTTTATTTTATTTTTTTTTTTGTGAGACGGCGTTTTGCTCTTGTTGCCCAAGCTGGAGTGCAATGGCACAATCTCGGCTCACCACAACCTCTGCCTCCCAGGCTAAAGCAATTCTCCTGCCTTAGCCTCCCGAGTAACTGGGATTACAGGCATGCGCCACCACACCTGGCTAATTTTGTATTATTTAGTAGAGATGGGGTTTCTCCACGTTGGTCAGGCTGCTCTGGATCTCCTGACGTCAGGTGATCCGCCTGCCTCAGCCTCCCAAAGTGCTGGGATTACAGGCGTGAGCCACCGCGCCTGGCCTAGGCCTCACTTCTTAGCAGTTACCTTAGCTAACAGAGTAGTAAAATTTTTCCTTAAAATCTACATATTTATTAGAGTCTGGGTTCGCAAAATATTATGATGCAAAAGACAAAGTCAAATTTGCTTAGAATACAACCTAACATACAGTATCAGAAAATTCAGCCTACTTACCAGAAATGGGTAAATCTGATTCATCTTTTGTATTGATATATTAGAAGCATTTTTTTTCTCCTTGATGAGAAGTAATTTTAGAACACTTTTCATATTAAAACCAGAATATGAAGTAAAGGTGACCTTTTGTAGTCAATATGAGATTCTAAAGAAGTGTTTACATTTGGAGAGCTTCAAGCTATTCACTGTACTCTGCCATAACTTTGTGTAGAATTTTTTTTTTTTTAATAGAGACAGGGTCTGTGTCTCCCAGGCTGGAGTACAGTGGCATGAACATAGCTCACTTCAGCCTTGAACTCCTTCAGCCATGAACTCCTGGGCTCAAGTGATCCTCCCACCTCAGTCTCCTAAGTAGCTGGGACTACAGGCATGTGCCACCATGCCCAGCTAATTCTTTTCTTTTTGTAGAGATGGGTTCTCACCATCTTGCCCAGGCTGGCCTCAAAACTTCTGGGCTCAAGTGAGCCTCCCACCTCAGTCTCCCAAAGTGATGGGATTACAGGCGTGAGCCATCACACCTGGCCAAAACTTTTTTTTTTTTTTTTTTGAGACAGTTTTGCTCTTGTTGCCCAGGCTGGAATGCAATGGTGTGATCTCAGCTCACCGCAAACTCTGCCTCCCAGGTTCAAGTGATTCTCCTGCCTCAGCCTCCCTAAGAGCTGGGATTACAGGCATGTGCAACCACACCTGGCTAATTTTGTATTTTTAGTAGAGACAGGGTTTCTCCAAGTTGGTCAGGCTGGTCTCGAACTCCCGACCTCAGGTGATCTGCCCGCCTCGACCTCCCAAAGTGCTGGTATTACAGGCATGTAATACATTACACTGCGCCCAGCCTAAAATGTTTTTAAGAAACACTGTTTAAGTCTGGCATAAGATTAAGACAAGAGAAACTAAAGGAATCAAAACATAGTCATTTGCCTTTATGTCACTGTCATTCTGTGTGTAAATCACTCAGTTCCCCTCTTCCATGAGCCTTCAGGCTCACTTGGACTCAGAGCAGACTCTTGCTTGTTCTGAATTGAGTTCATGACTGATATATCCACAGTCTTTTTTTTTTTTTGAGACAGAGTCTCGCTGTCACCCAGGCTGCAGTACAGTGGTGGGATCTCAGCTTACTGCAACCTTCACCTCCCTGGTTCAAGCAATTCCCCTGCCTCAGCCTCCCGAGTAGCTGGGATTACAGGCGCACTTCACCACGCCCTGCTGATTTTTGTGTATTTTAGTAGAGATGGGACAAACTAGTCTCGAACTCCTGACCTCAGGCAATCCACCTGCCTCGCCCTCCCAAAGTGCTGGCATTACAGGCGTGAGCTACCACGCCCAGCCTTCCACAGTCTTGATATAACTGGCTGGGCCATAGTAGACACTCATTGACCAGGGCCCATGATCATGTTGTTTAGACCTTGACTATAGCATGACAAAAATGGTTCCTTACTGTGAAACAATAGCTTGGCTCCAAAAGGGATCCCAAGGCAGGTTTTTTTTTGCACTCTAACACAACTTACTCACTTGCTTATGGTATTACTCGTTGATTTCCACCAAAAGCATTGTCAATCTATCTATTCATACTTCGTTGTATGATGGGAACTGGTGAGGGAAACAGTGGGTGAATTGCCCAGCTACAAAGGCTCTCTCCACCCTGCACTTTCTCTAGTCAGTGTGCTTCATCGCCCACCACGTTTGTCACATTCCCCCAATTCTGCCCAATGCAGGACCACACCTTCTTCCCACATAGGTCATCAAGGAAAGCCTGTGCTCCATTCAGAGCACCTCTTAGACAGATTCCGAGTCAAGTAGGGCTCCCCTTAGGTCTGCCCTGCTTGTTGTGGACTGCCTAAAGGGTACTGCTATAAAGTGTTAACCTCCACTGAACACGTCCTTTCTTTCCCCCCACAGACATAACCAGTGCGGTGCAATCCAAGCGAAGAAAATCCAAGTAAACAAGCAGGACGGCGACTTGATACTTGTAAATGTGTGTGACTTTTACAAAGAGCAATTTTGAGCTGTGACTTTTTTAAATCAATTTCTGTACAGTTAGTAATTTTAATAATGTGGCCCTTTTCCTAGTCCCTGCAACCTGTTTCATAAAGTGCAATGGGGAAAGCAGGATTGTTGAGCCCTTTTGGTGTTGCGAGTTGAAGTTCAAGGTTTCTAAAATGTTGTCTTGTATTGAAAGAAGCTAATGCCATTATAAATGTTATTAGTTTTCACATTTCCTAAGCAGCCTAGAGTACAGGGTGAGCATTTTTAGATCTCCTAATGACGTATTGTGCTGTGGAAGTACTGTGTGTGAATAGCAGTAGTGGGGGCAAAAGCAATCTTCTCATTTGGAAATGTTGTAAATAATTTTATTATATAGTGTTTTGGATGTATTTGTTGTAGAAATGGACCAGTGAATAAAGAGAATCTAAGGATTTGTACAATGCGAAATAATGTGTTAAATAAATGTCATTGTCATAGAACATAAAGTTATGTTATTGGTAAGGGATTTTTGGGTGATAAGCTCTTTCTTTGGACCTTAAATAAGCAGACACAGCCTTCTTTGTGAATGGAATTCCCATCTAGTCCTCATCGCACCTGAGATGTCCGCCTGGCAAGTTGAGGAAAATGTACATACTTGCTCCCTCACTTCATTCTTGGCTTTGAAGAAACCAACCCTGTTCAGCACTGTGCCAGGTACTTTGATATATATTGCTCAAATTTCTTTTGATGCAAATAACAAAACCAACTTAGAGAAGATCAATGACCACCCAGGATTTTCTAGGGACAGGAAGCTGTCAGCAGCTGAGACAGCACTTTTTCACCACGTCACACATTGCTTCTCCATATGCATGGTGGATAGATCCAAAACAATTGTGCTTACATCTCTTCCGTGCAGGAGGTAGGCCCAGACTGGCCTGTAAGATTGTGCCAGCATCAAGAATCTAGTCCAGCCGGGCGCGGTGGCTCAAGCCTGTAATCCCAGCACTTTGGAAGGCCTAGGCGGGCGGATCACCTGAGGTCGGGAGTTCGAGACCAGCCTGACCAACATGGAGAAACCCCGTCACTACTAAAAATATAAAATTAGCTGGGCATGGTGGCGCATGCCTGTAATCCAAGCTACTAGGGAGGCTAAGGCAGGAGAATTGCTAGAACCCAATAGGCGGAAGTTGCGGTGAGCCAAGATTGTACCATTGCACTCCAGCCTGGGCAATGAGTGAAACTCCGTCTCAAAAAAAAAAAAAAAAAAAATCTAGTCCAGGGCCAGGTGTGGTGGCTCACACCTGTAATCCCAGCACTTTGGGAGGCCGAGACGGGCGGATTACGAGGTCAGGAGTTCGAGACCATCCTGGCTAACACGGTGAAACCCCGTCTCTACTAAAAAATACAAAAAACTAGCCGGGCGAGGTGGCAGGCATGCCTGTAATCCAAGCTACTAGGGAGGCTAAGGCAGGAGAATTGCTAGAACCCAATAGGCGGAAGTTGCGGTGAGCCAAGATTGTACCATTGCACTCCAGCCTGGGCAATGAGTGAAACTCCGTCTCAAAAAAAAAAAAAAAAAAAGAATCTAGTCCAGTTTAGGTCAGGTTTCCACCTTCAGTCCAGTTCTGTGGTTAGATGGAGCAGCTTCCAAATTAGAGGGGTCATTTTGTGTTATATATTTCAGAGATGTTCACTACATTTCACTCTGGCTGCCCTGCTTCAAAATGTGTATAGTCTCCAAAGCCAGCTGCTTCTGCCCCACCCTACCCCCAACTTTCAGGAGACTCATGCTGGGGGCCCTGGCCTTGTCTCAGCCTGGGCTTCAGCCTTCTGCTGCATCTCCCCTAGGGCTAGACTTCATCCTTTCCCTACAGTGGCTCCTTGCCTTTGCTCTAACCCAGTGCCTGAAACCAAAAGGATGAGTTGGTCATTCTGTCATGCTCTTATTCTCATCTCTATTTCAGCTGTCTTCATATATGCGTCTTGCATTATAAGGATCCTCTAAAAGTAGTTATTTATGAGTCAGACCCCATTGTCTGGCTCTGTTCCCAGTAAGCTTATCTCCCCTCTTCCTCTCCCATGACACATACACCAGAACTAAAGCCAGCTTTATCATAATATCCTATGCCACTACTGTGCTTAAGATTACAAAGTGCTTCTCATACTTAAGCTCAACTCAGGCAGAAAGGATCATGTGCTTTAAATAGATTTTTATTTGTTTTTCTTTATATTAATTTTTTTCTCCCATAGAGGAATAGCATTACAGTCTAACAATCAGAATTCTGTTACACACATACACAGGCATGCCACATGACCCAGTTGAGGTGGTTGTTTCCTTGAGTCTGTTGACACGTCACATGGTCAAAATCTCCTCATTTCAGCCAGTCTCAAAACACCCAACAGGGATGCACTCAACTTGTTGGTTCCATGTGGAACTAGGTGGCAGGGCGAGAGGGAAAGTAGTAGAAGGGGGCTATGGTGTGTCTGCATTCAGTCCCCTCATGTAAAGCCACATGGATCTAGGGGGGTATCCAAGAGCTCTGATGGGGTCCTTGTTGCACCTAAGACATTATAGGTCAGAGCAAGTTGATTAGAGGGTTCCAGGCAGGGGGCTGGGGAGCAGGCATACTCTAAAACAGCACCAAACTGCATTCATACACACACGGTGCCCTGCTGGGACTAGACTGGCAAAGGCTGGAAAGACACCCAGCTTGAAGGACCCACTCAGACTTAACTGGGGAATAACTGGAAGTCACTCTTTGATGTAACTGGGACTCACTCTAGAAACAGGGGTCCCTCTGACACAGTTTTGGCAAAGTGCTGGTAGTACTGACATTAATACTCACAAACTGGTACAAACTCTAGGGCCTCTGAAAACATCGATCAAAACAGAGTCTCTAACCCCCTCCTAAGGTTGCATAGGACTTTGAACTCTGGTTCCCTCATGTATTCAAGTTCTGTGGTTTAAAAAAAAAAAATCCTGAAGCATGCTCAAGGTGAAAGGCACGTACACAGTCAATACAGTATGACAAGGGCTGATGCTTCAGGAGTCAGACTAGCAGGAGACTGAGTAGTGTTGGTTTTTAGAAATCTATACACAATTAAAATATTGCCACACTCAAATGCTACAGAATCTATAGGAAAGGTACAAAAAAATAGCCTTGCAACCTGCCACGTGAGAGATTGGGTTCTAGAACTACAGGAGCCTCCAGAAATACATGTAAAGAAAAGGCCTTTTAAAATTTGAGCCAAATGCCCTATAACTTAAACTCTTCCCCCACCAGAAGGATCATGGGCACCACACAGGACTGAGCCTAGGTCCCAGCTGGCAGTGAGGAGTAGGCAAGAAGGGTTGGAGGGAGTTTCAGCTCTTGGAGGTGCCGAAGACCCTAGGCTGGCTGTGAAGTGCCCAAGTGGTAGCTGGAAGAATAAAAGCAACTAGGTTGTAACTGAAGGAGAACTTGGGGAGAGGAGCAAGGCTGTCAACTACTGGGGCCCTAGTGGACTGGTGTGGGAGCTTTGATCCGTTTTTAGTGTTAATTTGGCTTATTCCCTGGAATAGGAGACCCCATCAGGTATTCCTCTGTCCTCATCCCAGCATCCATGGGGATACCCCATCCCTTCCCCACATATCCCCCATGAGGCCTGGGGCTAGAGGATCAGGGAGGGCAGCTGCCTTTGCCCTCATGGGAATGCAGAGTTTTCTCCAAGCCTCAGCTTGGCTGGGAGGCCTGGAAACCTAGAGTTGGGGTGAGGGGAGGACTTACGTTCATATGTACCAAGAACTCTTAAAAGTTCCAAGGAAGAGTGGGCACACACTAGAAAAGGGTGGCTAGAAAGAGGAAATGGGAAGCAACTCAGGGCATCCCAGGAGGCTGTTGCTGGTGTCTGAGCCCAAAATTCAGTCTCACCACAAGAAGGGGGAGGCCGGTGGCCCCTGCCCCGTCTGTCTCCCCCAGGGATTCAGGTTCCCTCCTCCAGGTACTTACTGGAGGAGGAGGGGAGGGGGACCATAGGGCACCCATCTCTCCCCAGCAACCTAGAAAGAAAGAGAGGCCTGTGGGAGAAAATGAAAAGAGGCCCCCTGAAGGCCCTGAACCTGGATAGGAACAATTTGCGGATTGGGACAGTAGGGGTCCTGGACTCCTACTTAGGATTGCTGGCTAGCCATACTGAGCAGGGTGTGAAATACAAGGCCAGAGGCAAGGTGAAAGCTGAGCTGTCAGCCTTGGGATGACTTCACCCCATGGTGTGTCCTCCAGCATCACTGCTCTGCACGCTGACCTAGAGTGTGTGCCCTTTCCCTGCCTAGAAGCCGCGTGGCCTGCATGTCTCCTAAGCTAGTTCTAGCACCTTGGGCTTGTGAAAAGATGGCCAGGATGGTGGGGCCTTGCCCAGCTTCTACTCGGGTGACATGTCAGGGGTAGAGTGGCAAGGTACTGACTAAGCCCTTCGGATTCCGGGACCTGCACAAGGGTGGATTATAGAAAAGGGAAGTGGGGGCAGACTCCAGGCTTCAGCCTGGGAGCAGGGTTTGGCCTCTCTGAGCAAGCACAGTGCACACTCCCTTGGTGCCCTGCTCCCTGCAGCTTCTCAACGTGTCTGTCCTGTCCGCATCTCCAATAGGCTGCCTCGTTCCCTAGATTCCCTCCGTCTTCTCCCTCTAACTCACATCTCACAGTCCTCTTCTACATACTGTACCTTTCCAGGCCTAAGTAGCTCCACAGAGTACCGTCCCCAAGGCAGAAGGAAGGGGAGACTAAAATTAGCAAAACCCTGAGCCCTTACTAGAGGTCAATGACAGCAGCCCAAGCTGCAAAGACTCTACCTGGTCAGAGCTGGGCTCAGGGTCCCCACCATTTGGGAGGGAATTACTGGGAATGAAGAATAAGGGAACAGGAGTAAGTGTAATGCCAACCATGGGATAGTGTGACTCATGTAAGGTGGGAGTTGAAAGTGAGGAATGAGCCAGATCAGGGACTGGAAGAAGCTTTCAGAAATAGGGGTGGGCCAGAGGTAGAGGACTGAAGGGCAAGGGTGAAGGGGAAAGACAGGGATGGGGACCGGAGAAGAAAGGATGGAGGGGTCAGGAGTAGGGGGCATGGATGATTAGATGCTGGGTATGGGGGCCAGAAGGAATGAGGGTGAAGGGGGCTTGAAGGGGTTCAGAGGCAGATTAGACGATCAGAGATGGGGATATTGAGGGTGTCGGCTATCACCTAACCTCACACGCTTTAAGAAGGGAGGTTTCGGTGTCCAGCCCGAGGCGTCGGAGGAGCCCGACAGGGATCGGGAGTCAGCAAGGGGTTCGCGGCGCGGCCGGTGGACGCTCAGTAGTTAAACTGGCGCTGGCACGGCTGGTAGATGAAGCTGCCCTGGTTCTTGGACCGGCGCGGACGGCTCTCGCGGGCTCGGTTCTGTCGCTGCACCGCCTTGGCGCTCAGCGCGTGGCGCTCCGCCCGCTGCCGGGCCCGCTGCAGCCGCCGCACCTGGCCCGCCTTTTCCAGCAGCGCCGCCCGCGCTGGGAGAGGAGCGACGTGGCGCGCGGCCCGGGGCTCGCGGCCGGCGGGCGCCAACTCCCTGTGGGGACAGAGCGAGGCTCGGTCAAGCCGGGTAAGCCAGGTGGGGGAGCTAGGGGGCGCTGCCATCTCCCACCCTTGCTTTGGCGCAGTTGTGTCCGTTCAGATTGGGGTGCCCGACGCCCTTCTTGTGGGTACCAACCCGGAGGTGTCTCCTCGGTTCTAGCCCATAACAGGTAAACTGGACCTCGGGGAAGACTGGACCCCCCACTCCCCATTCCACCCTTGCCTTTCTGTTTAAGTCCCACTACCTAGACGCTCCAGCCAAGCTCCTCAAGCCTCCAAATCCGGCCCCGGCCTCTTAGCCACGCCCCTCCCTCCCAAGCCTCGCCCCGGCCACGAAGCCACGCCTCTCCCACCCAACAGCCCAGCCCCTCCATCCTCAGGCCCGCTTCTAGCCTCGCCCTGCGGCTCACGGGCCCCCTACTTTGTCTCAAACGCAACTCTCCCAAGGCCGCTACCCCCTCGAGCACGGGGCCGGGCTGGCCCGCTTCCCCAGCCTCCTGGCCTGGACCCTGGCCTCCAAGATCGATCTCCCTGGGCATCCAGGCTCCGCCCCCGGCCCGCTCACCCTTCGCTGAGGTCGCCGTCTGGCAGGGCTGCGTCCGGGAGCGGGGAAGGGGGCCCGGGCTCCAGCACTATGGTGCTGCCGGTGACGTAAACGGACATGCTGGGGTGCTCGATGAGGAGGTCCTCCAGGGGGCTGCTCTGGAGGCGGGCGGGACCGAGTCCAGGCCCCTCTGCAGTAAAACAGGCGGGAGGGGTAACAAACCAGCTCTCGTCCATCAAGGAGGGCGCGGGCGGAGGGCGGCCCGCGGGGGCAGAGGCGGCCCCGGGGCTGGGTGGAGCCGCGTAGCTGTCTAAGGGGCGCGGGTTGGGAGCCGTGCAGAGGAGGGGAGCAGCGAGGAGGGACACACACGCACACCGGACAAGGGGGCGGGGAGAGAAAGGGCATCGTTAGTCAGACCCTCAGCCCGTCCGCAGCTCCCCGGGGCACCCACGGGCCAGGAGTCTCGCCCTGCTGCCCTAGGGGACCTGACGTGCGGCCTCTCCTGGGCCGCCAGGAGAGGGCCCCGCCTCTCATGGGAAGGGGTCCCGTGACCCCACCTCCAGTAGGCTTGGGGGACTCCCCAATCCCCCAGCAGCGCCCTTCCCCTCTGCTCGGCCATCTGCCCTTAGAATGACTTCACAGGCCCAGGAGGCAGACCCAGACCTCACCCGGCAGGTCAATGATGAGCCAGCCATCCACTTCATCCTCCTCCGACACGAAGGCGCGGGGGCAGTCGGGGTCTTCAGGGGGCGAGGGGGTGCTGAAGAAGAGGCTGGTGAGGCGCTGGAACATGGTGGGGGGCGAAGCGGCCTCACGGAGGCGCCCTATGGCAGTGCAAAAACCTGGGAATCATAGAAGGACGTTGAGATGATTGAAGTTTACCCCACTCCTGGCTTGGGGCAGAGGACAGAAGATATCACCCCCAGAGCAGGGAGAAGGGTACACACAACAGGGATATGTGCGGACACTTTGAGGATATGTGCTTTCTGTATTCAAATCCAGGTTTTGGTTTTTTTTTTTTAATCTTCTGTATGATTTTAGGAAGTTATTTAACTTATCTGTGCCTTAGTTTTCTCATCTGTCAAAAGACAATGATAATAATACCTTCCTCCGGGCTCTTATAAGAATTAAATAAGCTAATAATAGTATCCTCCTCCAGGCTCTAATAAGAATTAAATGAGCTATATCAAAGTTATTGAAAGAAAAAAAAGGCGGGGGGAAAGAACTAAATGAGCTAAACACTTATAAAGTGCTTAGAACTATGTCTGGGCATACGGTAAACACTCAACAAACTAAGTTATTATTACAGGGTGCTTTAGGAACATAGAAAGAGTGACATATGACACAGCTCTGCCAGGGAAGGTCTCCAGAGAATTGGACATCCAAGCTGGACTCTGAGGAGTAAACAGGAGTTCTCCAGGCAGGGAGGAAATTGCCCATACTGTCTGCTTGTTATCATCACAATATAGCTAGGCTGGGCGCGGTGGCTCACGCCTGTAATCCCAGCACTTTGGGAGGCAGAAGTGGGTGAATTACTTGAGGTCAGGAGTTCGAGACCAGTCTGGCCAACAGGGTGAAACCCCGTCTCTACTAATAATACAAAAATTAGCTGGGCGTGGTGGCAGGTGCCTGTAATCCTAGGCTGAGGCAGGAGAATCACTGGAACCTGCAAGGCACCACTGCACTCCAGCCTGGGTGACAGAGCGAAACTCAGTCTCAATAATAATAATAATAATAGCTAACATTTATGTTCCTGGCACTATACTAAGCAGCTTTACCTACATTACCTCATGTAATCCTCACAACTACAGGAAGTAGATAATTACTATCCTTACTTTACAGTTGAAGAAATTGAGGCACAGAGAAGTTAACTTTCCCAAAGTCTCACAGCTAGTAAGAGACAAAGATGGGATTTGCATCCACACAATCAGATTCCAGAGGTAGCACCCAGAATCACCATATTCTATTGCCTTTTCTGGGTGTCTGTCTGAATTTGATATTTTCAACTTGGTGGACAGGGGTCATGGTCCATGTGTATTTTTCTGGGAAAAGGACCTTGGTTTTCATCATGATTTCCTAAACAGCAATCTTTGACCCGAGGGATTAAGAACCACTCCTGGAGCCTGTGTGGTTTGAAAAGCACTGGCCAGCAGAAATCCCATAGAACTGCTACCATCTTACCATGTGATTTGGCATGGCTCGGTTGTGTCTGTCATATGAGGTGTAAAGATGGCATGCCCTCCCCCCTCTGACCCCCTTTTCCTGGGCTCCTGTTCAAAGGCAGCATCCCAGGCTAGGAGGAAGATCAGGTTGCTTGGGCTCAGGGAGACAGCAGGTCAGTGGGAGGTGATGATGGAGGAAGGGAGCTGTCAGTTTCCAGGGGCCCTTAAGGATGAGCACTGAGGGTTGGACCCAGACCCAGGCAAGCCCTTAACCAATCCTTCCCTGGGTGAAGATGAAGAGGGAGGCCCCCTACTCCAGAAATGGAAACACCAAGTTGGTAGCTCTAGATCTACCCCCTCCCCATGCCAGCCTACCTCAGGACTAGAGCTTGGCTGGGGGCTGCTGGCCATACTCCCCAGTACCTGAAGCCTGACTGACTCTCCACACCTGTTCCCTAAAGATGCTCAATGGTTTTGCTGCTGAGCCACTTGTCACCATTCTCTAAGGGTGTTTCCACACTTCCTGTAGAACTTCCTGGGGGCAGGTCCAGACTTCCCTGGAGGTATTTCTCCTCTTTCTGCTAATCCACCTGCAGTATTGCCATGCTTATTGCTACCTCCCCCATTCCCTGGAATTGTTTTCACACTTGCTGCAGAATCACCTCACTTCCATACCCTGAGAATATTTCCACATTTGCAGACTCACAGGAGGCTCAAGATGCTGGCTTCCCTGGTGGGATGGGGGTGGGAGATCTACAAGGGTTAAGAAGGTGGCGCCACCCCCAACTAGTGTCCGCCCAGCACAATTCATGTATCCCAACCCATCTGTAGCCACAGGGAGCTGGTGACTCCATTGCCAAAAGCCCAGAAAGTTTGGCCCCTCTTGAAGGAAGGGAATATCAAGGCCTTAATGAGGCACATCCTCCTTCCAAGAACCTACTACTTCATGGAATATGAAAGAGAAGTTAAGAGCTGTTTCAGGGACCATCATATTCACCCAGCCCATTTTACAATGTGATGATCAGAAAGAAGACATAATCTATCCAAAAATACATGGCTAGATAGTGGCAGGGCAGTCCTAGTCCCACGTTACTGTGCATCCAGTCCAGATTAGGAGGATGTCAGGAAAGACTCAGCAAACAATCCCCAAGAATACAATGATGCAGGGGTACAGGGAGGTGAAAAAGACCTTGACCTAGCCACACCACCCCTCGCCTAGCTACAAAAGGGTCTGGGGTTACTGGCACCAAGATTTAGCATGCACTTCCTGAAGACCCACTGTATACCAGAGCCTGCACTGTGCCTCCTCAAATTTCAGATAGGTTTAGGGGAGGGAGGCTCGGGGGAGAAGCTCCCTGTCTGAGGTCACACAGCAAGTCAGTGACAGCCAGGAGTGACAGCAGCACCAGCCAGCCAGTGCCTGCCCCCTCTCCTGACCACTTGGGAAGCCTCCCAGATTTCCTTTCCCAGCCCTGCCAGCTTCCTGGTTCTCACATTCCCAGTTCTGCTCCAGGGAGAACCATTCCCTTTAATAACTACAGCAGCTCTGCCCAGAATAGCATTTGTGCCCTAAGCCATCCCTACCCCCAGCCCATCCTTGAGCAAACTCCCAGCAGGAATGGAGTTCCTGGTTCAGCCTCTAGGCCCATCCACTTAAGTCAGAAACTCTCCTTATCCTATCCCTTTTCCTATACTCTCTGTGGGCAAAGGTGAGGAGGGAGCAGCAAAACACTTGGAGTTGTCTGCACTAGGCCAGGTCAGGCCCTTCCTAGCTGACAACCTAGGAAGTTGGGGAGGTAAAGGGCCAATAGAGGGAACCCTCACCCCACCCTCCAACCCCAACATCAGCCCTGGAGACACCCCGAGGCAGCCAACGACTCACCTCTCTGTGATCCAAACAGCTGGGAGGCAGCGATTTTATTGGACTCTAGGACTCCAAGGTACAGTGAGGACAGAAGGGGTCAGGACCACAAAACGTGAACCAATGTCCAGAGATTCCCTGGAAAAAGGTCCAGGAGTAAGGAGACCTAGGAGCCTATCAAACCGTGATGAGGCTGAGCCCAAGATCAGGTCCCCAGCGAAAGGAAGATGTGTATCTTACCACTTGTATTGAGCCTCTATTAACGTCTATGCCCCTGGCTAATAATGCATCTGTCACTCAGTGAGCATGACTCTAATTGGTTGTGTGACCTCGAGTGAGCTAATTCTCCTCTCTGAGCCTGTCGCCCCTTCCATGAACTGGGGTCTAAGACCCCTCATTTTGGGTCTGGGAGTGATATCAGCTAAGGCGCTGCACACAAATCAGGGATTAGGAGGATGTTATTCTGTTAGTCCCTGGGGGCGGAGTCTGGAGCCGGAGGGAGGGGATCCCACCACCATCTGGTGCTGTCCCAACCACCTGGAGTCCAAGGTAGCCCCGAACTCCTGACGACCCCCTCGACCTAGGCCCAGCAGCGCCGTGTGACTCCTTCTCAGGTTGCAAAGAGAAAGTAGGGGATCAGAGGCCTGACCCCAGCCCCCGGATTAGCCCTAGGAAATCGCCGACCCCCTGCAGCCCCCTTTGGATTGCAGCGTCTCACCCAGGGCCCAGCCCCGACACAGCGGCTACCGGGTCACGGGAGGACAAGCGACCCGAGCCTGTGGGGGCGGTGCCGGCCTTGGTGACGTCTCAATGTCATATGCAAATAGAACGACGTCATGGTCTACCGGGCGTGCGGCAACCAATTGGGAGCCGGGAACGCGGCCCCGGCGGCCGCCGGCGGAGAGAGACAAAGGCC
>NW_012101243.1:2436193-2446803 GCF_000951045.1 Mandrillus leucophaeus
CCCCTCCCGGTTTGCGGGCCGGGCGCTCGGGCCGGGAAACGTTCTCGGAACCGGGAGGGTGAGTGTTCGGGGAGGCAGCTGCGGGGAGCTGGGAGCCCTGCGCCGCGGCGAGCTCTCCGCCAGGAGGATCTCCACTCCCTACTACCGGCTCCTCATTTTCCTGACTCTTCCCGGATCGAAGCACCCTCACCTCTCCCACTGCTCCCCAAATCCTTTCATTGCATCCTATGTCCAAGTCCCGCGATGCGGACCCTGTTCTCGATCCACACCACGTCTGTGCACCTCCATTCTCCCCACTGCCCTTCTCCCTGCTCTCCCTCCCTCCTCGGGCTCAGCTCCTCAGCCCTACACACTTTCTGCTTTCCCACCCCGGTTTTTCTTCAGCTCTGCAGGCTTGAGAGAAGAGGGACATCCCCCCACCCCCGGTTCCGGGGGAGCATCTGGGAATGTAGAGAAGTTAGTGAAGCTGACGGGAAATTTCGCAGAGTAGGACTTGAGAGGAATTGCCCTGTGCTGAGTAAACATTGACCTGAGAGGGCTCTGCACTTGAACGTTTTCACACCTTACTTAATCCACGTTGCTACTGGGGCTGTACAGAAGCGGCAGGACAGGGGCTGATTAGGAGTCCTGATTTACACGTGGGGAAGCTGAGTCTCACGATCTCACTGTTAGCGTGTGAACTCATATTCAACAATGCATTCAACATTTATTAGGCACCTACTTTTGCACCACCATACCACTAGCTGACATGTATTGAACACTTACCGTGTGCCACGACCTGTGCTATGGTGCTTTATGTGTGTTTTTTTTTTTATCTTCACAACAACCCCAAAAGGTGGATATTTTGCCCGTTTTACAGTTGAGGAAACAGACTCACAGAGCTCAAGTGACTTTCCTAGGTCTCAAAAGTATAGTCAATGGCAGAGCCAGGATTTGAACCTATAGCTCCCAGCCCTGACCCTCTCCATTCTCTACATGCACCAGATGGTCTAAACCTCAGGGCGCTTCAGGCTCCCCAGAGTCCTGGCTTTCAGTCCTGTCGGTGCCCTAGACTTGCTGTGTGACCTCAAGTCATGTTACCTCTCTGGGTCTCAGTTTGTCAAACAACATATCCAGGCTTCCCTCTAGAGCTGCCATTGTAAGATTCTTCCAAACTCTCTGCCCTCAGGATTCCGCCCACCCCACGTTCTAGGCCCCAGCTCTCCCAGTGGCCTGGGAGATGCCTGAGAAGAGACCACAAATACACATATCAGAATCTCCAGGGCCAGAGGTTCTAGGTCAGCACAGCAGGGCTGGTGGGGGAGGGTCTGAGAACTGCCCATCTAGCCCAAAAGGAGGCCAGAGGTGACCTAGGCCAGAGGTTAATGCACTAGTGATAAAACTCTGTCGCAGCCTCATCTGAAACCCCCAAGGGACTCCTTAACCCTAGGGACAGAGGAAGAAGCCAGAAAAAAATAACCTGAGGCTGAGGGGTGGAGAGGGGAGTCGCCTTGTGGCCCTTGGAGTGTTATACCCAAAGTGTCCTCATTCCATGCAACTCTGAGCCTCTGCCCATCACAGCCACTTCCTGCTAACTTCATACCCTCTCAGACCTACTTGCTGACTTTAACTAAATCATCCCTAACACATCTCTCCTGTCAAGCCACTTGTTTGTTCTAAAACCTGATGTGGCTCCCAAAGCCCCACACTCCTAACACAGTACTCATGCCCCTCATGCTCCAGCCCCAGTTCTGTCCAGCTTCACCTCCCCTTCTCCTGCATGCATCTTGTGCTAAAGTCAAACTCCTCGTTCACTCTACGGCACTTTCCCACCTCCACCCTTTTGCTCAAGCTGTTTCCCCTGCCTGGAATGCCTTCTTCAGAACTTTCTGAAATCCAGATCTTTCCTGTCTTCAAGATTCTACTTGGCCAGGTGTGGTGGCTCACACCCATAATCCGAGCACTTTGGGAGGCCAAGGCAGGAGGATTGCTCGGGGCCAGGAGTTTAAGAACAGCCTGGCCAACATAGCGAGACCCGTTATCTGCAAAAAATGAAAAAATTAGCCGGATACCATGCACCTGTAGTCCCAGCTACTCAGGAGGCTGAGATAAGAAGATCACTTGGGTTTAGGTACAGTGAGCTATAATCAAGCCACTGCATTCCCGCTTGGATGACAGAGCCAGACCCCGTCTCTTAAAAAAAAAAAAAATAGAGAGAGAGAGGTTCTACTTACCCTTTTTTCCTCGAGGTAGCCTTCCTTGTTCCTTCCCACCAGTTGATGGCTACCTTGATGGACAGTCATTTATTTGTTCAGTAAACAGTAAATGATGATCACTCGTTGTATGTGTGTATGTTTTCTCAAGTGAATGGTTGGCATCCCAAGGGCAGGGTCTTTGTCCACGTATTGCCCCCACCCAGCTTGTGGGGGTCTAGCATAGAGTAGACTTTCATCGAAGGCTCAGTAGTTATAGCTTGAAGCTTAAGAAGGGTGGCTGGTTCAGGAATGTACACCTGCACTCTCTGCCCTGTGTACAGGCAATGGTCTGTTGAGCGCATGGTTCTGGTTCCCCAAGCCCAGAAAAGGGGGCTGTTGGCTACACTCTGGTACCCTAAGTGTCCGGACTCTGTTCCCAGCATTAGCTGAACCCCATTTCTAGGCTGCTAAGTCAGATCTCAGTCTTCCATTTCTCTGTAGAGTCACAGGTACCCATGGAAGTCCCCTCCTGAAACCCCTGGGACCCATTCTTCCTGTCCACTACAAAGATTTATTATCTGGGCTGGAGGATACCTCAGACCTCAACTCATCCAAACCCCTCATTTTATAGGTGAGGAAACTGAAGTCCACTGAGGCACACGCAGGTCAAGATACTTGCTTAGAATCACACAGCAGCAAAGCCATCTACTGACCCTGGCCCCAGAAAGTGGGCTTAGTATTCTGAGACCCTGGTCTGGGCCAGTGGGCTGTAAAAAGAGGCAGTAGAGCTGGGCGCAGTAGTGCAGGCCAGTAATCATAGCACTTTGGCCGAGGCAGGAGGATCACTTGAGCCCAGAAGTTCGATACTAGCCTGGTCAACATGGCAAAACCCTGTCTCTATTAAAAATACAAGAATTAGCTAGGTGTGGTGGCCTGCACCTGTAGATCCAGCTACTCAGGAGGCTGAGGTGGGAGGATCAATTGAGCCTGGGTGGTTGAGGCTGCAGTGAGGTGTGATCATGCCACTGTACTTCAGCCTAGGCAACATAGGGAGACACTGTCTCAAAAAAAAAAAAAAAAAAAAAACAAAGTGCCTTCTTCCCTGGAATTCTTTTTTATTTAGGAGGAGAGGGGATCAGTGAAACTTGTCTCAAAAAAAAAAAAAAAAAAAAAAATGAGGCAGTGAGCATCATGCTGGGGTAACTCTGGAGTCTCATTTCCAAGCAGACAGAGGGTGCCATTCCTATGCACGCACATGGATAATCAGGCGTATCTGTGCATACAATGAAGGCACCCATATATAAACATATACACACGTGCACATGAGCTCATGCTCAGAGTTAATAGGGACCCACGCCCATCTAACCCATGCCCAGGTGTGAGTACCTGCCCAATTTCATGGGCTCCAGGACTGCAGGTGAAGGGGCCACCCTTCAGGCAGGGCGCAGTGGCTCATACCTGCAATCCCAGCACTTTGGGAGGCCGAGGCAGGCAGATCACCTGAGGTCAAGAGTTCGAGACCGGCCTGGTCAATATGGTGAAACCCTGTCTCTACTAAAAAATACCAAAAAACTAGCCAGGCGTGGTGGTGTGAGCTTGTGGTCCCAGCTACGCGGGAGGCTGAGGCAGGAGAATTGCTTGAACTTGGGCAGCAGAGGTTGCAGTGAGCCGAGACTGCACCACTGCACTCCAACCTGGGCGACAGAGCAAGACTCCGTCTCGAAAAAAAAAAAGAAAAAAAAAATGAGGCTGCCCTTCTATTCCTTGGGCTTGCCCTCACCTGGGGGCTCCCCACTGCTTGCCACTCCCATTGTCTGCCCCCCTCCTTGCCCCCTTAAGTGATGTGTCAGCCTGTGTGTGTCGCTCAAAGGACCTTGTGTGTACTTGCGGGTATGAGCCAGTCTCTGCGCTTGGCTGGAGAACTGGCTCACCACTCCCCTCCTTCCCCACCCTCCCCTGCCCCCTGCCCTGAGATAGAGAGTGAGGTTGAGAGGAACCCCTCTGACATAGACAATAAACTCTTCCTATCTTACCGGTGAAAAAACTAAGACAGAGAGGGGAAAACATTTCATTGGTAAAGCCAGCTAGAGCAGGCATAATCCCCAAATTACCCCAACAGATGGGCCTACACATTAACAAGAGGCCATATTCCAAGAACTTCTATTCAAAAAGCTTTGTTGTGATCCGGGTGGCTCACACCTGTAATTCCCAGCACTTTGGGAGGCTAAGGCAGGCACATTACTTGAGTTCAGGAGTTCCAGACCAGCTTGGCCAACATGGTGAAACTCTGTCTCTACTAAAAATACAAAAATTAGCCAGGCGTGGTGGCGGGTACTTTTAATCCCAGCTACTCAGGAGGCTGAAGCAGAAGAATCACTTGAACCCAGGAGGCAGAGGTTGCAGTGAGCCAAGATCGTACCACTGCACTCCAGCCTGGGCAACAGAGCAAGACTCTGGCTCAGGAAAAAAAAAAAACAACAAAAAACCTTTGTTGTTCAATCCACAGATGTCTACATTTGAGAGTAACTCAAATTGTGGGCGGGGGGTGTGTGTGTGTGTGTAAACCTTGGCCTGACTGTCAGATTTCAGTCTTGGTCAGTCCTGGGCTCACTGCCTGAGCCTGGGCAAGTCACTTCCTTTTTCTTTGTCTCAGTTTCCCCATCAGCAGAATGGCTGGCTCCATGCTCCCTTAACATACCTCCCAGGCTCAACTTCAAGGCATCGTGGCTTGTTTGTGTGAACTGTACTTAATGGCCCTGTCAGCAGGGAGGTGATGATCAGGACAGGATTCATTTCAGAGAGAAGAGGCAGGTGGCAGCAAGCCAAAAGCCTGGCTTAGTCTGAGTCCGTCTGCCATGGTCTGAGTCCGTCTGACAGTGACTTTGGGGTCCCAGGGGTATGTTTGTGAGTGTGGACAAGTACCCAAGTGAGCTGCTGTAGTTGAGTGCCCAGCATGATTTCCCACGTTTAGAACTTTATTTTACTAATTTTTTTTTAGAGACGGGGGTCTTCCTATGTTGCCCAGGCTGGTCTCAAACTCCTGGGCTTAAGCAGTCCTCCTACCTTGGCCTCCTAAAGTACTGGGATTAGAGGTGTGAGCCACTGTGCCCAACCCCACGTGTAACATTTAAAAGAGAAATTGTTCTATCCCTCCTTGACCATCGTGGTTAGAAGGGATAGCTTTGGGGCCATCCAGGAGCAAAAGAAAAGGAACTGGCATCTGGAGTTGCATCCTATCTATCTTGCCCAGACAGGGCCAGATTCTGCAGCTCCCTCCTGGGTCTCTGCTTGGGAACTGGGTCCTTAGCAGGCTTTGAGGCTAGGGAGGAGAGGGTGCAGAAGAGAAGGGGGTTCCCTCCTGCTGAGTCAACCACTCTGCTAGGAGCAAATTAACTTCCTGAAGCTCAGACCACTTCCCTCTCCAACTCATGGCTCTTCCTTGGCTCCCTCTTGCTCCCAGGCTGAATTCACACTGCTGGCGGGGCACCCTTTCATGGTACCGGGTACACAGTAAGCAGCTGGTAAATTCTGACTGGAGGGATAAGCAAAGCTGTGTTCACCTACTCTTTCAGAGTTCTCTGTACACATATGCACACACATACCCTTTGCAAATAAACCACCAGCTTTCCTGCTTCCAGGATTTTGCTCTTGCAGTTTCCTCCATGTAGGGAACCCTGCCCCTCACTCATCTAATCTCTCTGTGTCTAGACCCTGTCTATTCGTTAGAACTAATATAGGCTGGGTGCGGTGGCTCACACCTGTAATCTCAGCACTTTGGGAGGCAGTGGATCCCCTGGGGTCAGGAGTTCGAGACTAGCCTGGCCAATATGGCAAAACCCCATCTCTACTAAAAATACAAAAATTAGCCGGGCATGGTGGTGTATGCCCGTAATCCCAGCTACTCGGGAGGCTGAGGCAGGACAATTGCTTGAACCTGGGAGGCGGAGGTTGCAGTGAGCCGAGATGACACCACTGCACTCCAGCCTGGACGACAGAGCAAGACTCTGTTAAAAAAAAAAAAAAAAAGAATACAAACAGCAGCTTATATTTATTGATTATTTTTCTATGTGCCCGTAACCCTCCAAGATGGGCATTGTTGTTTTCCCAGCTTTACAAATAAGGAAATTGAGGCTCAGGTTGCTTGAAGAAACTTGCCCACAATCACAGAGCTAAACAGTTGGTGCATGTTTCAAAAACGTACAGTATTTTTACCTAACAGAGTCATTTTTTTCGAGCAGCTGGTGCTCCCATGAAGAACCAAACTGCCATGTGTGGAGAGGGCCACCTGATGAGGACCCAAGAGGGACCTCTACAAGCTAAGAGTGGTCCCCTGCCAACAGAAAGTGAGAAAACAGGGCCTCACTAATAAGGTCACAAGAAAATGAATTCTTCCAACATCCCGAGGGAGCTTGGAAGTTGATCTTTCTCTAGTTGAGCCTCCACATGAGGACATACCTGGCCAACACCTTGATTTCAGCCTTGTGGTATCCCAAGCAGAGAACCCAGATGAGCTGTGCCCAGACTTCTGACTTAGAGAATTGTGAGCTAATAAACAGGTGCTGTCATGAGCCCCTAGGTTTGTGGAGGTTTTGTTACACAGCAACAGAAAATCAGTACACACAGGCTTCACGCCTGTAATCCCAGAACTTTGGGAAGCCAAGGTGGGAGGATGGTTTGACGCCAGGAATTCAAGACCAGCCTGGACAACACAGTGGGGCCCCTTCTGTACAAATAATTTTTAAAAAATTATCCAAGCCTGTGCCACCATGTCTGGTGAATTTTTCCCTCCCTCCCTCCCTTCCTTCCTTCCTCTCTTTCTTTCTTTCGTACAGATGTGATCTTACTTTGTTGCCCAGGCTGGTCTTGAATTCCTGGACTCAAGCAGTCCTGCCACTTTGGCCTCCCGAAGTGCTAGGATTACAGGTGTGAGCCACTGCGCCCGGCCTTCACATTTTTTATTTTTTAGAGATGGGGTCTCAGACACCCAGGCTACAGTGCAGTGGTGTAATCATGGCTCACTGCAGCCTTGAACTCCTGGGCTCAAGCAATCTTCCTGCCTCAGCCTCCTGAGTAGCTGGGACTACAGCACACACCTCCATGCCTGGCTAATTTTTAAATTTTTTTGTAGAGACCAGGTCTCACTGTGTTGCCCAGGCTAGTCTCCAATTCCTGGTCTTAAGCGATCTGCCTGCCTTGATCTCCCAAAGTGCTAGGATTATAGTATAGGCCACCACAGCTGGCCTGCCCCTCACTTTTTAAGGAGAGTTCTGTCTTGTCTGCCTGCTTTCTAGGCTTCTGAGATATGGAACGGAGATAACAGGGTAACAGAGACAGGATGGGGAGGTGAGAGGGAAAAAAGAAAAAAGTGAGGCCTGAGGGAAAGGGCCTGGGGGTACAGTTTTTCATGGAGAGTAACAGGTTTGGTGAGTGAAGCCCACTGAGAGGCAGTGGTGGGATGTGAGAGATTGGAGAGAACCAAAGGGATTTTAAGGAGTGGTTGGCATAGATCAGAGGCCCTTTGATTTTTTTTTTTTTTTTTTTTTTTTTGAGAAAGAGTCTTGCTGTGTCACCCAAGTACGATCTCGGTTCACTGCAACCTCTGCCTCCTGGGCTCGAGCAATTATTTGTGCCTCAGCCTGCTGAGTATATGAGACTATGGGCATGAGCCACCATGCCCGGCTAATTTTTGTATTTTTAGTAGAGGTGGGGTTTCATCATGTTGCCCAGGCTGGTCTCAAACTCCCGGGCTCCAGAGAGCCAATTGTCTCACACTCCCAAAGTGATGGGGATTACAGAGAGATTAAATCTCTCTCTCTCTTTTTTCTCTTTAATTAGAGATGGCGGTCTCACTATGTTGCTCAGGCTGGACTTGAACTCGAGGCTCCAGTGGTACTCCGGCCTCAGCCTCTTGAGTAGCTGGGACTACAGGCTTTTCATGTAATATCTCATTACAGCCTCACAACAGTCTTATAAAGGAGCTACTCTTATCTCCATCTTGCAGATTTGGAAACTGAGGCACAGAGAGGTTATTTGTCAAAGGTTCAACAGCTGCTAAGTGACAGATACGAATCTGTCAGCCTGCAGCCTGGCTCCAAAAGAATGGCAACCCCACATTCTTTTTTTTTTTAAGATGGGGTCTCACTCTGTTGCCGAGGCTGGAGTGTGGTGGTGCAATCACAGCTCACTGAAGCCTCAACCTCCTAGGCTCAAGCAATCCTCCCACCTCAGCCTCCCCATTAGCTGGGACTACGTGTGTGCATCACCATGCCTGGCTAATTTTTTGTTGTTGTTGTTGTGTATAGAGACGGGGTCTCCCCATATTGCCCAAGTTGGTCTTCAGCTCCTGGGCTAAAACAATCCTCCTGTCTGGGCCTCCCAAAGTGTTAGGATTACCGGCATGAGCCATGGTGCCCAGCCTCAGTGCCACGTTCTTAAGCCCTTTGTGGCACTGCCTATCAACATGACTGAAGAGTGATAGCAAGGCCTTTCTGCCTCAGGATCTCTTCTCCACCGGTACCAGGAATTCCATCATTATCGTGTCTCTCCTCATAGTTAAGCATCGTCCTTTTTAGATGCCTCCTAAAATACAATTAATGTAGGAACATTAAATCCCTACACATCTAGCTGATGGGTTTTTCAGATGCCTCCTCTCCACTGAATGAGATGACACAGAAATATAAATTGGGGTATGAGGGAAAAGGTAGTGGAGTATCAAAGGGAAAGAATATTCCAAGTAACTGCCAAAATCTAAAAAAAAAAGTGGGGCTTCATAGGAACACGAAGAGGTAAGAGGCCAGAGGCAGATAGATGTTCCATGTTTCCTGGGCTGGCTCTGCCCAACCTGACATTGATGGAGCTTCTGGACATACAACCCAATAGTCAATCCGTGCTGCTTCTCAGCCCAGCCCAGAACACTGGTGACAGGGAGCCAAGTGGGTGAGAGGTGACAAGAGAGGCTCTCTGGAATGACGCCAGGAATAGCCCCGGTGCCTCCCCTGAGCCAGGCTGTCCTTGGGGAAGGCAAGTGGGACAAAGAGCACAACATGAATCCTTCCCTCGGAATGGGGAGAGTCAGCCTCATTCCTTTGCCAGGCTGTGGTTGTATTCCATCCACCTGAAGCCTACCTTTAAAGATTAAAATGGATTTTAAATGATGTAACAGACTGGGCACGGGGGTCACGCCTGTAATCCCAGCAGTTTGGGAGGCTGAGGTGGGCAAATCACTTGAGGTCAGGAGTTTGAGACCAGCTGCCTGGCCAAAATGGCAAAACTCCATCTCTACTAAAAATACAAATATTAGCCGGGCATGGTGGTGGGCGCCTGTGATCTCAGCTACTAGGGAGGCTGAGGCAGGAGAATCGTTTGAACCCGGGAGGCGGAGGTTGCAACCAGCCAAGATCGTGCCACTGCACTCCAGCCTGGGCGACAGAACTAGACTCCATCTCAAAAAAAAGTAACAATTAACAGAAATATTATATAAAAATCTAAGCAAGGCCAGGCATGGTGGTTCACACCTGTGATCCCAGCTCCACGGGAGGCTGAGGCAGGAGGACTGCGTGAGCCCCAGAGTTCAAAATCAGCCTGGGCAACATGATGAGACCCCTGTCTCTACAAAAAATAAAAATAAAAATAAAAGCTACATGTGGTGTCATGCATTTGTAGCCCCAGCTATTCCAGAGGCTGAGGTAGGAGGATTGCTGGAGCCTGGAAGGTTGAGGCTTCAGTGAGCCATGATTGCACCACTGTACTGCAGTCTGGATGACATCTCAAAACAAATAAACAAAAAACCCGAAACAAACAAACACAAAACCCCGAAGCAAACAAACAAACCAACAAAAAACAGACCCTATATGTTAAAAAACAACAACAACAGGCCGGGTGCGGTGGTTCACGCCTGTAATCCCAGCACTTTGGCAGGCTGAGGTGGGCGGATCACGAGGTCACGAGATCGAGACCATCCTGCCCAACATGGTGAAACTCTCTCGCTACTAAAATGCAAAAAATTAGCCAGGCATAGTGGCACACACCTGTAGTCCCAGCTACTTGGGAGGCTGAGGTAGGGGAATTGCTTGAACCTAGGAGGTGGAGGTTGCAGTGAGCCGAGATCGTGCCACTGCATTCCAGTCTGGCGATAGAGCAAGACTCCATATCAAAACAAACAAACAAACAAACAAACAAAAAACCCAACAACGACGAAAAGATAAAGCCAAGGTCATCCTTGACCACCCTTCGTTATCCAGTCCCAGAGACCTTCTGCTACTGCCACCAGTTTGAAGTGTATCCTTCTTTTCTTTTTCTACACAACGTGTACATACATATAGGAAGTGTTTTGTTTTGTACAGCTCGTTTTGCTTCCAGTTTTACAATTATGGTTTAACGTTTTTTACTTCCTTACTTAATTGTAAGGCAATAGTTCAAAATTACAAAACTTCAATA
>NW_012101243.1:2446853-2448745 GCF_000951045.1 Mandrillus leucophaeus
ATGGCAAAACTCCATCTCTACTAAAAATACAAATATTAGCCGGGCATGGTGGTGGGCGCCTGTGATCTCAGCTACTAGGGAGGCTGAGGCAGGAGAATCGTTTGAACCCGGGAGGCGGAGGTTGCAACCAGCCAAGATCGTGCCACTGCACTCCAGCCTGGGCGACAGAACTAGACTCCATCTCAAAAAAAAGTAACAATTAACAGAAATATTATATAAAAATCTAAGCAAGGCCAGGCATGGTGGTTCACACCTGTGATCCCAGCTCCACGGGAGGCTGAGGCAGGAGGACTGCGTGAGCCCCAGAGTTCAAAATCAGCCTGGGCAACATGATGAGACCCCTGTCTCTACAAAAAATAAAAATAAAAATAAAAGCTACATGTGGTGTCATGCATTTGTAGCCCCAGCTATTCCAGAGGCTGAGGTAGGAGGATTGCTGGAGCCTGGAAGGTTGAGGCTTCAGTGAGCCATGATTGCACCACTGTACTGCAGTCTGGATGACATCTCAAAACAAATAAACAAAAAACCCGAAACAAACAAACACAAAACCCCGAAGCAAACAAACAAACCAACAAAAAACAGACCCTATATGTTAAAAAACAACAACAACAGGCCGGGTGCGGTGGTTCACGCCTGTAATCCCAGCACTTTGGCAGGCTGAGGTGGGCGGATCACGAGGTCACGAGATCGAGACCATCCTGCCCAACATGGTGAAACTCTCTCGCTACTAAAATGCAAAAAATTAGCCAGGCATAGTGGCACACACCTGTAGTCCCAGCTACTTGGGAGGCTGAGGTAGGGGAATTGCTTGAACCTAGGAGGTGGAGGTTGCAGTGAGCCGAGATCGTGCCACTGCATTCCAGTCTGGCGATAGAGCAAGACTCCATATCAAAACAAACAAACAAACAAACAAACAAAAAACCCAACAACGACGAAAAGATAAAGCCAAGGTCATCCTTGACCACCCTTCGTTATCCAGTCCCAGAGACCTTCTGCTACTGCCACCAGTTTGAAGTGTATCCTTCTTTTCTTTTTCTACACAACGTGTACATACATATAGGAAGTGTTTTGTTTTGTACAGCTCGTTTTGCTTCCAGTTTTACAATTATGGTTTAACGTTTTTTACTTCCTTACTTAATTGTAAGGCAATAGTTCAAAATTACAAAACTTCAATAGGGAGTACAGTGAAAAGCAGGTGTCCTTCCCTTCCCAGTTCCCAATTATTGGTTTCCTTCCTGGAGGTAACCAATTCCAGTTCCCTGTGATTCCTTCCAGAGGAATTCTATGCATTTAAAATCTGATGCAGAGTGGGCGTGTTGGCTCATACCTGTAATCCCAGCACTTTGGGAGGCTGAAGCTAGAGCATCACTTGAGCCCAGGAGTTTGAGACCAGCCTAGGCAACATGGTGAAACCCTGTTTTTACAAAAAATACAAAAATTAGCTGGGTGTGGTGGTGTAGCCCTGTGGTCCCAGCTACTCCGGAGGCTCAGGTGGGAGGACTGCTCGAGCCCAGGAGATTGAGGCTGCAGTGAGCCATGACTGCACCACTGCACTCCAGCTTGGGCAACAGAGTGAGATGCTGTCTCAAAAAATTAATTAAAAAATAAAATTATAAAATCCAACATATAATACATGTATTTTTCATAAACATAGAGACACTATTCTGCACCTTGTTTTTTCATCACTTCATACTCTATCTTGCAGACCTTTCCATATCAATATGGAGAGCAGCCTCATTTTATTTCAAACCTGCATAGTATCCCATCAAATAGATGCACTCTATATATCCCATCTCATAAGGAGAAAAAGTTTGTTTCCAATATTTTGTTATTACAATGTGGCAATTGATATTTTTACCCATTATTTTGCATATTTATTTGTAACATAAATA
>NW_012101243.1:2455460-2458483 GCF_000951045.1 Mandrillus leucophaeus
CTCATGCATGTAATCCCAACACTTTGGGAGGTCTAGGTTAGAGGATCTCTTGAGCCCAGGAGTTTGAGACCAGCCTGGGCAATATAGTGAGACCTCGTCTCTACAAAAATAAAAATGAAAAATAATTAGCCAAGTGTGGTAGTGTGCACCTGTAGTCCCAGCTACTTGGAATGCTAAGGTGGGAAGATCCCTTGAGCCCAGAAGGTTGAGGCTGCATTGAGCCGTGATGGCACCACTGCAGTCTAGTCTGGGCGACAGAGTGAGACCCTGTCTCAAAAAAACAAAACAAAAGCCTCACAGTTTTCCACTGTATGACTTGACTACAGAGAATTTATTTAGTTACTCTTATTGACAGACATTTGGGCGGTTTTCAATTGTTTGCTGCCACAAATAATGCTACAGTGACTATCCTTGGATATACAGAATAGTTTCAGAGAAGTGAATTGCAAGATTGATAGGTATGTACATTTCAAATTGAACAGATGCTGTCAAATTACTCTCCCAAAATGCTTTACCACTTTAGACTTCCACCCTAAGATGAGCCTTAGGGTGTCATCTGGAACTGGCCCATGTGCTTCCCTCTGAGTCAAAGCTCAAAGTCTCAGTTACCATTGGGTTGTCTAAGCCCTGAGCCCCCCTCTGCAGAATCTGGATGGACAAGCTGAGTGTTGGGAAGGTTGTACATAAATGAGGGGCAAGCTGTCCCCCATTAACCAGGTGGTCACTCAGGTAACACACACCCTCTCTAAAGGAAAGAGGCCACCTTGGGAGAAAGTGAGCTCCCCATCATTAGAAGCGTCCAAGTGGAGGTTCAGTATCAACAAATGCACTGAGCATTTACTTTGTGACAGATCTTGGGCCTGGTGTTTTGTCCCAGAGATGAGTCAGCCTTAGTTCCTGGCCTCCCAGAGCTTGACATTCATGGAGAAAATAGACAAGTAAACAGACAGCTGTACTAAATACTGAGTTGGATTTCCTTTTCTGACAATATCGGGAAGTTCCTGCTACACAACCTAAGGAGATGCTGGAAATAAAAACAACGAACATCCTTTAACATGCACAACTGAATCTGCAATAGCTTGGGTTTTTAAACAAACATTTGGGGCATTGAAGTTTTGGGCTTACATGAAATTAGAGGTTGCAGCTGACACCCTTGATAAATCTAGGACCCTCGAAGGGCTACACCCACAGTGAAAGAACAAACTAGGGGAAAAACAAACACCTACTACCGAAGGGAGACAAAAAGGATGTGTCCATCTTGACCTGGTCTTTGGGCAGGAGGGAAAAACGATCTCCTGAGAATTTGAAACCACATGCCTACCCTCCATGAGTCTGGCGTTCACATTTGCATCATCTGCATGGCTGGGAATCTCAAAGCTGAGAAATTAATATAAAAAGAGACCCACTCTGAAATTATCTCTCAGATGCCTGGAAGAAATACATGTAAATCGTCTCTGGAGTGGCCACTTCTGCCTTGCCCCCCACAACCCCATTGCAGGCTACACAGGATTCCTATATATAAACTAATTGATTGGAAGTCAACTGTACTGTTTAATACTAAAAGAACATGATCTTCATCAATAGGCAGAAACGTACAGGCATAGCCATACTACATCTACAAAATGTCAGTATCAAGCAGCAGCTTCAAATCCAAAACAGTGATTAGATATAAAGTGAAATTGTAGTTGGCATAGAAGGCAGCAGGGAAGTTGAGCCAATGAGGATGTGAAGTCTATGAAACCCTGTGGCTATAAAGAATGTTGAGCTGTACACTCTGTCGGAAATAGTAAAGATTGTCGCAAAGTATTCTGAGGCCCGTAGGAGTGTGAAGTAAATGACTAAGGCAACTGTAATAGATAATGCTTGGAGTATATGCTTGCTTTTCATTTTATTTCTTTTCTTTTGAGACAGAGTCTCGCTCTGTCGCCCAGGCTGGAGTGCAGTGGTGCGATCTCAGCTCACTGCAACCTCTGCCTCCTGGGTTCAAGTGATTCTCATGCCTCAGCCTCCCTAGTAGCTAGGATTGCAAGCTGCCACCAGGCCCAGCTAATTTTTGTATTTTCGTAGAGACAGGGCTTCACCATGCTTGCTGCCACAAATAATGCTACAGTGACTAATCTTGAATATACAGAATAGTTTCAGAGAAGTGAATTGCAAGATTGATAGGTATGTACATTTCAAATTGAACAGATGCTGTCAAATTACTCTCCCAAAATGCTTTACCACTTTAGACTTCCACCCTAAGATGAGCCTTAGGGTGTTATCTGGAACTGGCCCATGTGCTTCCTCTGAGTCAAAGCTCAAAGTCTCGGTTATCACTGGGATGTCTAAGCCCTGAGCCTGATCTTGGTCTCCTGACCTCAAGTGATCCACCCGCCTTGGCCTCCCAAAGTGCTGGGATTACAGGCGTGAGCCACCGTGCCCAGCCAAGTATATGCTTTCAATTACCTTCTAACAGGGTGTGGTGAGCTCAGGTTATTGAAGACCCCTGAAGCCAATAAAGCGGATGTGCTAAGCAGGTGTCCTTGTAAGGGGCTAAGAGGATGAATACCTGTTGGGGGCCAGCAGCCTCCTAGCTCTGGGGTGGATCGATACTTTCCAAACATTAGCTTATAATCTAAATTTATAAAATATACAAGAAAACAATTCACCATGAGGAAGTTTCAGTAGACACAATGAAGAGAAAAACCAGACTCCCACCAACTTCAGATAACAGAAGTATCAGATAGCCATCATGAAGTGCAGGTAGACGCAGCTACTAAGTGCTTTGGGAGCATAAAGAAACAGCTGAATACGGCCAGGCGCGGTGGCTCACGCCTGTAATCCCAGCACTTTGGGAGGTTGAGGCGGGCGGATCACGAGGTCGGGAGATCGAGATCATCCTGGCTAACACGGTGAAACCCCGTTCTCCACTAAAAATACAAAAAACAAAACAAAACAAAACAAAAAAACTAGCCGGGCGTGGTGGCGGGCGCCTGCAGTCCCAGCTACTCCGAGGCTGAGGCAGGAGAATGGCGTGAACC
>NW_012101243.1:2459198-2460842 GCF_000951045.1 Mandrillus leucophaeus
TTAGTAGAGACGGGGTTTCACCGTGTTAGCCAGGATGGTCTCGATCTCCTGACCTCGTGATCCGCCCGTCTCGGCCTCCCAAAGTGGAGAAAGAAACTTTAAGAATGGGTCTTTTGGCGGGGCGCCGTGGCTCACGCCTTTAATCCCAGCACTTTGGGAGGCCAAGGCAGGCAGATCACCTGAGATCAGGAGTTCAAGACTAGCCTGGCCAACATGTGAAACCCCATCTCTACTAAAAATACAAAAATTAGCCGGGTGTGGTGGTGCACACCTGTAGTCCCAGTTACTCGGGAGGCTGAGGTGGAAGAATCACTAGAGCCCAGGAAGCGGAGGTTGCAGTGGGCCAAGATTGCCCCACTGTACTCCAGTCTGGGCGACAGAGTGAAATTGCCTCTAAAGAGAAAAAAAAAAAAAAATGGGTCTTTTGTAAAATAATACATGATATCTATATATATATAATTTTAAAATGGGTCTTGAGGCCAGGTGTGGTGGCTCGTACCTATAATCCCAGCTCTTTGGGAGGCCAAGGCGGAAGGATTGCTTGAGGACAGGAGTTCTAGACCAACCTGGTCAAAATAGCAAGAGCTATTTCATGTCTGTATCATTTCATCTCTATATCATGTAAAAGAATGAATTGAATTTTTTAAAAAAAGGAATGGGTCTTGCCAGCCTGGCCAACATGGTGAAACCCCATTGCTACTAAAAATACAAAAATTAGCCAGGTGTGGTGGCACACACTTGTAATCCCAGCTACTCGGAGGCTGAGGCAGGAGAATCGCTTGAACCCGGGAGGTGGAGGAGGTTGCAGTGAGCCGAGATCACGCCACTGCACTCCAGCCTGGGTGACAAGAGTGAAACTCCATCTCAAAAAAAAAAAAAAAAAAAAAGGAATGGGTGTTGAAGAATAAGTAGAACTTTGCCAGTTGAGGATAAGTGCTGCTGGGGTGGAGGGTGGGGTGTAAAAACTAGAATGTACCAAGGGAATCATCACTGATCATTTATTTTCTCAGATGCAAATGGACAGCACAGTGGAGGATGAGGCAAGAGAATTAGGCAGGTCAGATGATGCTTGGCCTTGCAGGCAGGCCAGCTTAAGAATTTTGATTCTTTGAGCCTGGGAGGTCAAGGGTGCAGTGAGCTCTGATCGTGCCACTGCATGCCACCCTGGGCGACAGAGCAAGACTGTCTCAAAAACAGAAAACAAACAAACACACACATTTTGGTCCCAGGCTGGAGTGCAGTGGCACTATTACAGCTCACTGCAACTTCCACCTCTCAGACTCCAGCCATCCTCCTGCCTCAGCCTCCCAGGAAGCTGGGACTACAGGTGTGCACCACCACACTCGGCTAATTTTTGTATTTTTCGTAGAGAGAGGGTTTTGCCATGTTGCCCTGGATGGCCTCCAACTGCTGGACTCAAGTGATCCTCCTGCCTTGGGCTCCCAAAGTGCTGGGATTACAGGCGTGAGCCACTGCACCCGGCAGAATTATGGTTCTTAAATTAAGTGCAATGGAAAGCCAGTGAAGAGTTTTAAGAAAGGAATTAGAGCCGGGCGCGGTGGCTCACGCCTGTAATCCCAGCACTTTGGGAGGCCGAGGCGGGCGGATCACAAGGTCAGGAGATCGAGACCATGGTGAAACCCT
>NW_012101243.1:2461687-2462813 GCF_000951045.1 Mandrillus leucophaeus
AAAAAAAAAAAAAAAAAAAGAAAGGAATTAGAGATATTCATTCATTCGTGCATTCATTCATTCATTCAGCAAATCTTTTTTTTTTTTTTGAAACGGAGTCTCACTGTCGCCAGGCTGGAGTGCAGTGGCACAATCTCAGCCCACTGCAACCTCCACCTCCTGGATTCAAGCGATTCTCCTGCCTCAGCCTCCCAGTAGCTGGGACTACAGGCACATGCCACCACACCCAGATAATTTTTGTATTTTTAGTAGAGATGGGGTTTCACCATGTTGGCCAGGATGGTCTCCATCTCTTGACCTTATGATCCGCCCATCTCAGCCTCCCAAAGTGCTGGGATTACAGGGGTGAGCCATTGCACCCAGCCATCTTTGAGTTTCTAATGGATGTCAGGGAAAGGGGGAATGGATACCAGGAAGCAACAAGCAAAGTCCACTACACCTATCTCCTTTCTCAGAGCAGGGAAATGTGTGTACATTTGGGGGAAGGGGATAAGAGGCCTGGATGCACAGTTGTAGGGAGTGTGGCTCCTGGGGAGTGAGAGGGATTCAGAGAAAGAAAGTTGGAGGTGCAAGAGCCTATCTACAACTTTCCAGTTTTAGGCCAAGTTTACATCTTGGTCTTGTTGCTACAGGATAGCTTTCACAATCATGGGTATTTGTGAGTAGGGGACAGGAAGGAAGGGTTTCAGAAATCTGTCCTCAGGGCATTATGTAAATCCAAATCCTTCTTTTGGGCCCTTACAATACTTGGGTCTCAGATTGAGGAGCTGGTATATAGGTCTCCCAGTGGGCCTCGTGGGAGACCCCAGCGCAGGACCAGGAGGCCGTTAGTATAGAAGGCCGATAGTGAGAACCCTGGTCTCTGGGCCAAGTGCCACTATTGACTTGCTGTGTGATCCTGGGCCTGGCACTGCTCCTCTGGGCTTTATTTTTCCCAATCTGTACAATGAACTGGATCAGGCGCTTTCTACTTTTGCGATCTTAAAGAAGCCTTTAAAGACCTTTTTGTACATGCTACTGATTTCCACACTCACCCACGTGGTTGTTACTGTTTGTTTTTAAATTTTTATATAGTTTATTATCTTCTGGTACAAAATCCGCAGTCACACAGATCAGGCCTTTGCTG
>NW_012101243.1:2463023-2466293 GCF_000951045.1 Mandrillus leucophaeus
TTTTTTTTTTTTTTGTAGAGACGTGGTCTTGACATGTTGGCCAGGCTGGTCTCAAACTCCTGGGCTGAAGCAATCCTCCTGCCTCTGCCTCCAAAAATGCTGGGATTACAGACATGAACCACCATGCCCAGCCTTAGAGGCATATTTTCTTTTCTTTCTTTCTTTTTCTTTTTCTTTTTTTTCTTTTGAGACAGTTTCGCTCTTTTTGCCCAGGCTGGAGTGCAGTGGCACGATTTTTGCTCACTGCAACCTCCAACTTCCAATTTCAAGTGATTCTCCTGACTCAGCCTCCCGAGTAGCTGGGATTGCAGGTGCTCGCCACCATGTCCGGCTAATTTTTCTATTTTTAGTACAGACGGGGTTTCACCATGTTGGCCAGGCTGGTCTCGAACTCCTGATCTCAAGTGATCCACCCACCTGGGCCTCCCAAAGTGCTGGGATTACAGGCGTGAGCCACCATGCCCGGCCAGAGGCATATTTTTAAACTTGAAATGATGATTATGTTCCAACTCAACTTGAAACTCTTCCGTGCACTTCCCATTTCTCTTAGAATAAAAATCCAACTCAGTACCATGGTCCTTCAAGGCCATCTGGCCCTTGCCTGCTTCTCCAGTCTCACCTCTTGCTCATATCACTCCGACTACATTGGCCTCCCTCATTGCAAGCTGTTTGTAACCTCCATCCCGTCCTTCCGGTACATACCACTTCCAACTCTTTACATCAATGGTTCCTTCCCATCCTTTGGGCGTCAGCTGAAATATCACATCTTCAGACAGGCTTTTCTCGACCATCCAATCTACAGTAGGTCCTCCATTATTCATTATCATTCTTCCTGGTATTCTGCCCTCACAATCCCTACTTATTGTGGTGTGGTCACAATCCCTAATTATTTTGTTTGCTTACTTCTATTTTGTATGACTCCCTGCTAGACTATAAACTACAGTACAGTGGGGGCTGGGTCTATCTTACTCATCACTATTATTATTAGCGGGTTCACAAACCTAGATGGTAAAGCCTACTACACACCTAAGCTATATGGTATAGTCTATTGCTTGCAGGCCACAAACCTGTACAGCATGTCACTTTACTGGATACTACAGGCAAATGTAACACAGTGGTAAGTATCTGTGTATCTAAACATATGGAAACATAGAAAAGGTAATGCATTAAGCCATGTTATGATGGCTACAACATCACTAGGCAAGAGGAATTTTTCAACTCCACTATAATCTTAGGGGACCACTGTGGTATATGCAGTCCATTGTTGACCAAAACATCTTTACGCAACACAGGACTGTACCCTTTTGCCTTCCTCGAACTGACTTCACCCAATTGCCTTTAGGGTGTGCTGTCCTCAGGCAAATATGGTAAATTCATCATCTGATTTCTCACAGATTTTTCTGGCTGATTAAGATTAGGCACAAGACCTAATCTTAATCAATCTCGTGCTTTTTCCAAGAATGCTGATTCTTGAATGGAAAGATGCAAGGTCATTAAAAACTGATTGCAATTCACTTATTCCAGTGGTTACTTAGTATCTTAGTGCTTCAATTTCTTCCTCTCTAGGTAACCCACATATCACATGGAATCTCTGGTGTCTCAGGAAAAACAAAACAAAACAAACAAAACAAACAACAACACTAAGCTTGCTCCTTATTTCCTTCCTTTCTATTCCCTACCCTTCCTGCTCAGCTACAACAACAAAGCAACCCAATCCAACTCAACCCAACCCAACCCAACCCAATCCAACTCAACCCAACTCAACCCAACCCAACCCAACCCAACCCAACCCAACCCAACCCAACCCAACCCAAATTCTTCTCATTTTCTCAGGCAGAGCAGCTTAACCACAGTATCTAGAACTAACAGACAGATCCTGGTTCTGCCATTTACTAGCCATGTGACCTTAGGCAAATTAAACCTCTTTCTGCCTCTGTTTCCTCATTGGTGATGGAGAAAGAATAGCACTTGTAACGGTACATGTACTAAATGAGATAATATATGTAAAGCACTTAAAATAGTACTTAACACCTAGTAAGCACTCAATATTTGCTAGCTATCATTATTATATTAATCTTTTTGTTGTAAAAGCTACTGGATACCTATGCCTTCAGGGTTATTATTATTATTTTTTTCAAGGTATGGCTTCTGAATCACAAACATTAGAATTACCTGGAGAGGGCCGGGCGCGGTGGCTCACACCTATAATCCCAGCTACTAGGGAGGCTGAGGTAGGAGAATCACTTGAACCTGGGAGGCGGAGGTTGAGGTGAGCCGAGATCGTGCCATTGTACTCCAGCCTGGGCAACAAGAGAGAAACTCCGTCTCAGAAAAAAAAAAAAAAAGAATTACCTGGAGAGATTAAGAATGTAGATTCCTGGGCTCGGCTCCACACCAGGCCTAGTCTCTAGGTCAGAACTAGAAAATTTACACTTCAAAAATCTAGGCTAGTCATGCCAGTAATCTCAGCACTTTAGGAGACTGAGGCAGGAGGATCACTTGAGCCCAGGCATTCAAGACCAGCCTGGGCAACATAGCAAGATCCCATCTCTATAAAAAATAAAAGTAAATAAAATAAAAAATACATCTCCCAAGTGATTTTGATGCTTATTAATTTTTTTTTTTTTTTTTTTTTGAGACGAGGTTTTGCTCCTGTTGCCCAGACTGCAGTGCAAATAGTGCGATCTCAGCTCACCACAACCTCCACCTCCTGGGTTGAAGCGATTCTCCTGCCTCAGCCTTCCAAGTAACTGGGATCACAGGCATGCGCCACCACACCTAGCTAATTTTGTATTTTTAGTAGAGACGGCGTTTCTCCATGTTGGTCAGGCTGTTGTTCTTGAACTCCCGACCTCAGGTGATCCGCCCCCCTCGGCCTCCCAAAGTGCTGGGATTACAAGTGTGAGCCACTGTGCCCAGTGCTTACTAATTTTTTTTTAAGATACCAAGATATAAGTTGGATGCAGTGGCACATACCCATAGTCCCAGCTACTTGAGAGGCTCAGATGGGAGGATCACTTGAGGCCAAGAATTTGAGGCTGTAGTGCATTACAAATGCCCCTGTGAATAGCCAGTGCACTCCAGCCTGGGCAACACAGTGAGACCTGGTCCCTAAAAAATAAAAAATATTGAGATATAGTACACATAGCATAAAATTCACTCATTTAAAGTACGTTATATATATATGTATACAGTTCAGTGGGTTTTTAGTATATTCAGAGTAGTAAAACCATCACCACAATCTATTTACTTTTTTTCTTTTTTTTTTTT
>NW_012101243.1:2466858-2476273 GCF_000951045.1 Mandrillus leucophaeus
GCCAGGCTGGTCTTGAACTCGTGACCTCAAGTGATCTGCCCACCTCAGCCTTCCAAAGTGCTAGGATTACAGGCGTGAGCCACTGCACCCAGTATCACAAGATAATTTTAGAACATTTTCATCTCCCCTGAAAGAAACTCTGTACTTATTTATTTATCTGTGACAGAATTTCACTTTTGCTGCCCAGGCCGGAGTGAAATGGTGCAATCTTGGCTCACTGCAACCTCCGCCTCCTGGGTTCAAGCGATTCTCCTGCCTCAGCCTCCCAAGTAGCTGGGACTACAGGCATGCACCACCACGGCTGGCTAATTTTTTGTATTTTAGTAAAGACAGTGTTTCAGCATGTTGGTCAGGCTGGTCTCGCACTCCTGACCTCAGGTGATCCACCTGCCTCGGCCTCCCAAAGTGCTGGGATTACAGGCGTGAGCCACTGCACCCAGCCGAAACTCCATACCTATTGGCAGTCATTTCCCATTCCCTACTCCCCCAGTCACCACCCCCAGCCCTAGGCAAGCACTAATCTACTTTCTGCCTCTATAAATTTGACTCTTCTGGACATTTCTTTTTAAATATTTTTTGAGGAAGAGTCTCACTGTCACCCAGGTTGGAGGGCAGTGGCCACAAACCTGGCTCACTGCAGCCTCGACCTCCTAGGCTCAAAGTGATCCTCCTGTCTCATTCTCCTGAGTAGCTAGGACCACAGGTGCCTGCCACCACGCCTGGCTAATGTTTTACTTTTTTTTCTCTTTTTGAGGCGGAGTCTTGCTCTGTTGCCCAGGCTGGAGTGCAGTGGTGTAGTCTTGCTGACTGCACCTCCACCTCCTGGGTTCAAAGTGATTCTCCTGCCTCAGTCTCCTGAGTAGCGGGGATTACAGGTACATGCCACTACACCCGGCTAATTTTTGTATTTTTAGTAGAGATGGGGTTTTGCCATGTTGACCAGGCTGTTCTCGAACTCCTGACCTCAGGTGATGCACCCACCATGGCCTCCCAAAGTGCTGGGATTATAGGCGTGAGCCACCGTGCCCGGCCATGTTTTACTTTTTTATAGAGACAGAGTCTCCCTATGTTGCTCAGGTTGGTATCAAACTTCGGGGCTCAAGCAATCCTCCCGCCTCAGCTCAAAGTGCTGGGATTACAGGCGTGAGCCACTATGCCCACCTATGGACATTTCATATAAATGGAATTATATAGCATGTGGTCTTTTGTGACTGGCTTATTTCATTTAGCACAATGTCTTCAAGGTTTATCTGTGTTGTAGCATGGATCAATACTTCATTTTTTTTTATTGTCCAGTTATATTCCATTGTAGGTATACCATATCTTGTTTATCCATTCATTTGGGTTATTTCCACTTCCTGGTTTTATGAATGAGCTATGAATATCTGTGCATAAATTTTTGTGTGGACATATGTTTACATTTCTCTCAGATATATAGCTAGGTGTTGAGTTGGTGGGTCATAAGTCAACTCTGTTTAACACCTTGATGAAATACCAACCTGTTTTCCAAAGTAGATACAATATTTTATGTTCCCACCTGCCATGTATAAAAGCTCTAATTTCTCCACTTCCTTGTCAACATTTGTCACTGTCAGTTTTTTTATTTTTGTTTTTTGAGACGGAGTCTCACTCTGTCGCCCAAGCTGGAGTGTAGTGGTGTGATCTCAGCTCACTGAAACCTCCGCCCCCTGGGTTCAAGCAATTCTCCTGCCTCAGCCTCCCTAGTAGCTGGGATTACAGGCGTGTGCTACCATGCCTAGCTAATTTTTGTATTTTTAGCAGAGATGAGGTTTCAACATGTTGGCCAGGCTCGTCTTTTTTTTTTTTTTTGAGACGGAGTCTTGCTCTGTCACCCAGGCTGGAGTGCAGTGGTGTGACCTCGGCTCACTGCAAGCTCCGCCTCCCGGGTTCATGCCATTCTCCTGCCTCGGCCTCCCGAGTAGCTGGGACTACAGGCACCCACCACGCCTGGCTAATTTTTTGTATTTTTAGTACAGATGGGGTTTCCCCATGTTAGCCAGGATGGTCTCGATCTCCTGACCTCGTGATCCACCCACCTCGGCCTCCCAAAGTGCTGGGATTACAGGCATGAGCCATAGCGCCTGGCCTACTGTCAGTCTTTTATCATAGCTATCCTACTGAGTTTGAAATGGTATTTCATTGTGGTTTTGATATGCATTTCCCTAATAACTAATAATGTCAAGCATCTTTTTACATGCTTATTGGCCATTTGTGTATCTTCTTTGGTGATATGTCTATTCAAATCCTTTCCCCATCTGGGTATTTGTCTTTTATTACTGTCTTTTTATTACTGAGTTGTAAGAATTCTTTAAACATTCTGGATAAGTCCCTACTCAAATATACGATTTGTAGATAATTTTCTCCCATTCTGTGGGGGTTTTTTTTTTTTTTGAGAGGGTCTCACTCTGTTGCCCAGGCTGGAGTGAAGTGACATGATCTTGGCTCACTGAAACCTCTGCCTCCTAGGCTCAAGCAGTCCTCCCACCTCAGTCTCCCGAGTAGCTGGGACTACAGGTGCACGCCATCATGCCTGGCTCATTTTTGTATTTTTGGTTTTTTTTGTAGAGATGGAGATTCACCATGTTTCCCAGGCTGGTCTCCAAATCCTGAGCTCAAGCAATCCACCTGCCTTGGTTCTCAAAGTGTTGGGATTACAGGTATGAACCACTGTGCCTGGCCTTTTTTTTTTTTTTTAATTTTTTTGTAGAGATGGGGTCTTATCATGTTGTTCAGGCTGGTCTTGAACTCCTGGGCTCAAGTAATCCTCCCATCTCAGCCTCCCAAAGTGCTGGGATTACAGGCCTTGGCCAGTTTTTGTTTTTTTTCTTTGAGATGGAGTCTCACTCTGTTGCCCAGGCTGCAGTACAGTGGCATGATCTCGGTTCACTGCAACCTCCACCCACTGGGTTCAAGTGATTCTCCCACCTCAGCCTCCCGAGTAGCTGGCATTACAGGTGCCTGCCACTGTGACTGGCTAACTTTTGTATTTTTAGTAGAGATGGGGGTTTCACCATCTTGGCCAGGCTGGTCTTGAACTCCTGACCTTGTGATCCACCAGCCTCGGCCTCCCAAAGTGCTGGGATTATAGGCGTGAGCCACCGCGCCCAGTCTTTAATTTTTTTTTTTTTTTTTTTGAGACAGAGTCCCGCTCTGGTGCCCAGGCTGGAGTGTAGTGGCACCATCTTGGCTCAATGCAACATTCGCTCCTGGGTTCAAGTAATTCTCCTGTCTCAGCCTCCCAATAGCTGGGATTGCAGGTGCCCGCCACCATTCCTGGCTAACTTTTATATTTTTAGTAGAGATGGGGTTTCACCATGTTGGCCAGGCTGGTCTCGAACTCCTGACTTCAAGTGATCTGCCCGTTTTGGCCTCCCAAAGTGCTGGGATTACAGACGTGAGCCACCGCGCCCAGCAGTTTTCATTTCTTGATGGTGTCCTTTGGAGCACAGAAGTTTTTAATTTTGATAAAGTTAAATTTACTTATTTCTCCTTTTATTGCCTGTGCTTTTGGTGTTGGTACCATTGCCTAATTAAAAGTCATAAAGGTTTACTCCTATGTTTTCTTCTATGAGTTTTATAATTCTAGCTTCTGTATTTGGGTCTTGTTTTTTTATTGAGAACCACTGGTTTTATTCATACTTCATGTACACTCATTTTGAGAACTACTGATTTGGGTCACATCTGTCTACAATGGCTAATCACTGTTTTTCCCAAAGACAATCCTCACCCTAAGATAAATTTTTAAGTCATCTGTTAGAATGATGTAAATAATGTAACAGCTAAGTAACGTTTACTGAGCACTGGGTATGTGCTAAGCATTTTACATTGTACAACCTTGCTCAATCTTCACTATGAGGTTAGTGTTACAATTACTTCCACTTTTTATGATGTAATACACTCCACTGTAAGATGATGCAATATATCTATCTCCTCCTTTTATGTAAAAGGAGATACCAAAACCTACATATTTAAGAAGGAAGGCTATGCAGACTAAATAAGCCCATGTGTGTTAAGCATATGGTACACTGCTTGGCACAGAGCAGGGGCTCAAAGGATGAGTGCCCTTCTAATTTCTTCATGATCCCCTCCCCCAAAGGAGACTCTGCCCCTTCCACTGGTCCAGAAAGCTATCAGCCCCAGGGCTGATTTTTGCATTCTTTTAGAATCCCATTCCCCTTTTTTTCTTTTTCTTTTTTTTTTTTTTGAGACAGTCTTGCTCTGTTGCCCCGGCTGGAGTGCAGTGGTGTGATCTCGGCTCACTGCGACCTCTGATCCTCGGGTTCAAGTGATTCTCCTGTCTCAGCCTCCCAAGTAGCTGGGATTACAGGTGCCTGCCACCTCACCTAGCTAAATTTTTTGTATTTTTAGTAGAGATGGGGTTTCACCATGTTGGCCAGGCTGGTCTCGAACTCCTCACCTCAGGTGATCTGCCTGCCTCGGCCTCCCAAAGTGCTGGCCATTTTATTTCTTTTTCTTTTCTTTTTTTTTTTGAGACAAGGTCTTGCTCTGTCATCCAGGCCGGAAGGCAGCAGTGTGATGTTGGCTCACTGCAGCTTCAACCTCCCAGGCTCAAGTGATTCTCCCACCTTAGCCTTCCCAGTAGCTGAGACTACAGGCGTGCACTACCATGCCTGGGTAATTCTTATGTTTTTTGTAGAGACAGGTTTCACCCAGGCTGATCTCAAACTCCTGGGCTCAAGCGATCCTCCGGCCATGGCCTCCCAAAGTGCTGGGATTATAGGCGTGAGCCACTGCGCCTGGCCGATTCCCCCTTTTCTTTCTCTCATTATGGTTTGTGATTTTTTTTTTTTTTGAGACAGAGTCTCGCTGTCACCCAGGCTGGAGTTATGGTTTGTGATTTTACTTACGTTATTATTTAACTATTTTATCTCTTCAACTGCTTTCCAAGTTACATAAGGGCAAAGGCAGATGGTGCCATTTTGTCTCTGCAATATTCCCCAACACCCAATAGAGGGCTTGTGGGAACACAGAGATGTTTGAAAAATGTATACCTGTTCACATCATTTCTGGTTTAAAATTCTCCAGTGGCATATGGATTGCACTTTGAATAAAGCCCAAATTCTCAACCATGGCCAATAGGTCCCTATCTGATTGCCCCTCGTCTTTCCATCCACAGCTTCTTCTATTCTCTCCACTTGAGTCATACTTGTTTTCTTTCTGATCCTCACACATACCTTGCCCTCTCTCCACTCAGTCCGTTCCTTCTGCTTGGAAGCTCTGATCAATTTCTCATCCTTTAGGTCTCAGCTCAGATCACCTCTTTGTAGAGTCTTCCCTGATCACTTTGTCTAGTGTTACCACCCTTATTATTACACCAGTAGTTATTCTCAATCATACACTGTTCCCCTCCCTCCCTCACTCCCTCCCTTCCTCCTTTCCTTCTTTCCTTCGACAGAGTCTGGCTCTGTCACCCAGGCTGGAGTACAATGGCACTATCTTGGCTCACTATAGCCTCCGCCTCCCAGGTTCAAGTGATTCTCTTGCCTCAGCCTCCTGAGTAGCTGGGACTATAGGCACAGGCCACCATGCCTGGCTAATTTTTATAATTTTAGTAGAGACGGGGTTTCACCATGTTGGGCAGGCTGGTTTCGAACTCCTGACCTCAAGTCATCCGGCCACCTCAGCCTTCCAAAGTGCTGGGATTACAGGCATGAGCCACCACGCCCAGCCTGTTTCATTTTCTTCATAAATATGAAATTTCCTTGCACATTTAATATTATTATTGCTAATATTTAAGCACTTACTATACATTAATTAATGAAGTGTGCTGCTTAATGCTTATTAATGGGCTCTCCAAACCCCAAACCCCTGATTTCTAGTGTTTGCTGATTCCTGTGGTGTAAACACTTGCATCAGGAGGGATTTTCAATCTATCAACGGGAGGAAACTGAACACCACCATTTGGGAAGAGAAGGATATAGTATTTGCCGTACTGATACAGTGGTGGTAAATAATCTCAAAAACACATATAAAACAAAAGTGTGGTAAAAAAAATTAGAAAGTGAAGTGTTGAATATGTATTCCCTTGTTTTCAATATAAGTTATTTAACTGTAGGTTTATATATGTTAATTTTCAAAAATGGTTGTGTTTAAAAGTGACTGGCAAAATTTCTAAGCCTTCTGGCCGGGCACAATAACACAAGCCTGTAATTCCAGCACTTTGGGAGGCCTAGGCAGGCGGATCGCCTGAAGTCGGGAGTTCGAGACCAGCCTGACCAACATGGAGAAACCCTATCTCTATTAAAATTACAAAAAATTAGCCAGGGGTGGTGGCGCTTGCCTGTAATCTCAGCTACTTGGGAGGTTGACGCAGGAGAATAGCTTGAACCTGGGAAGCGGAGGTTGCAGTGAGCTGAGATCGTGCCATTGCACTCTAACCTGGGCAACAAGAGTGAAACTCCGTTTCCAAAAAAAAAAAAAAAAAGATTCTAAGCCTTCCTCAACCGTCCCTAGTGAGCCTACAATCAGCACCTTTTTCAGCACAGAAGGGTTAAGCGACTTGTTGAAGGTTGCAGAGCTAATAAATCAGTCTACTACCCCCAAACGTATCCGTAGAACCTAACATAGTGCCTGGAAAATAGTTGGCATTTAACAAACAACTGCCAGGAAAAAAAAAAAATACACATTTAACACTCTTTAAAAACATAAAAAGTTACCAGCCTGGGCAACACGGCAAAATCCCGTCTCTACTAAGTAAAGTACAAAAACTTAGCCGAGCATGGTGGTGCGTACCTGTGGTCCCAGCTACTCTGGAGCCTGGGAGGTCCAGGATGCAGTGAGCCGAGATTGAGCCACTGCACCCCAGCCTGGGCGACTGAGACCCTGTCTCAAAAGCAAAAAACCACCAAACATAAAAGATAAACATTTTGGGCCGGGCGCGGTGGCTCACGCCTGTAATCCCAGCATATTGGGAGGCCAAGACAGACAGATCATCTGAGGTCAGGAGTTCCAGACCAGCCTGGCCAACATGGTGAAACCCCACCTCTAGTAAAAATACAAAATAATAAGAAGAAGTGGGGTTGGTGGTACATGCCTGTAGTCCCAGCTACTTGGGAGGCTGAGGCAGGAGAATCGCTTGAACCTGGGAGGCGGAGGTTGCAGTGAGCCGAGATCACGCCACTGCACTCCAGCCTGGACAACAGAGCGAGACTCAGTTTCAAAAAAAATAAAAATAAAAATAAAAATTTTGGCATTGAAAACATACACGCAAGAGTGAAATTAACATCTGTTTAAAAGTCTCTCACAATCCCGGGAAGTCGACTACTTCCGCTTCTACTTTCAGCAGCGTTTCAGCCCCGCTACAGCGACGCCGTTTCACAACGCACCCGCGATCCGAGAAGGTTTCGCCCCACCCTCTGCACGCAGCTTGAGGCACCCGCTTTCCGTCGCTCCGGCCCGCCTCGCCGTAAGGCTTTCTGGGAGTTGTAGTCCCCACGTCTGGCCGCTCCGGCGGCAGCGGCGGCGCGCGGTCGCGCGCGGAACTACAGAGTGTGGCGCGCAGGTCGCGAGGCTCTTCCACCTCGCCTTCCCTCATCGCCCGCGCGCCCGCCCCAGTTATCATGGCGGCTCCCTTGGCCCTGGTGCTGGTGGTGGCTGTGACAGTGCGGGCGGCCTTGTTCCGCTCCAGTCTGGCCGAGTTCATTTCCGAGCGGGTGGAGGTGGTGTCCCCGCTGAGCTCTTGGAAGAGAGGTGAGGTCACTGGCTCGAGCAGACGGTCAGGCCCCGCCTGCCCTCCCGCGGCCTCTGTGAATGGGAGGCGGGGGCAGTGACCGCCAGCGCGCGGTTCCTAGAGAACGGACCCTCTCGTGGGGTACTCGGGGAGGGCGGGGCCTGAGGGCGGGGCTGGTGAGGGGAGCGGGCGTGGAGATGGTGTCGTGAGGTTTGGGCCCTGGGGGCCGGACCACCTAGTGGTGGGGATCTGAGGGGGCGTGTCCCATTCAGTGCCCTGAGCCGACGGAGTGTGGTCTGTGGAAGGGTTGGAATAAGAGGAGGAGGTGCTTGTGCAGCGCGGTTTGCAGAGGAGTTTGGGATTTGGGGCGGGATCGCGAGGGGGTGCTCCCTGGGGTGAGAGGTGATGTGTGAGGGGGTCCGGGATGAGGGGACCAATTTTGCTTAAGCGAGGAGAGTGTGCATGTGCTTTAGACGTCTCTTCTCAGTCTGGGACTTGCAGGGCAGTTTTTGTTACTGTTCCTTACTAAGTTCCTCATCAAACATTGTTTTATACTAACGCCTACAGCGAGAAACAGAAGTTGGGCTGAAATAACTGAACAGGCTAGTGAGGGAGACAAATCGTTATAATAATTTATGAAAAGTGTACTTTCTGTGTCCACCCAGTTCCTTCCTTAGTATTTTGACTCTGAATAAACTATCCCCTCTCTTTCCAGTTTTCCTAAGAATGTGGGATTTGAGCTGACTCTTGAAGGATGTAGGGTTTTGGAAGGGAGATTAGAGAAAAGGGTAGTTCCAGGTAGCAGAAAGTAAATGGGATGAAGAAACGTTCAAAGATGTGAAATGTCCAAAGTAGGGGAGTAATGGGGTGGAAGCTAGGTTTAGGCCAGAGTTTGATGAATTAAACAAAAAAAAAATAAAATTTTATTTTAAACTGAAGTACAATATACATACAATACATATTAAGTGTAGAGTTCAATGAATTTTTACAAACTGTATTCACTCATGTAGCCAGCACCTACTTCAAGCAACAGTAGCAGCACCCCAGAAGTCCCCTTTGTGTCCTTTAAATGCTAAAGTGTTTTTTCGTTTTTGGTTTTGCTTTTTGTTTAGAGACAGGGTCTTGCTATGTCGCCCAGGCTGGTCTGGAACTCCTGGACTCAGGCAGTCTCACTTGGCCTCAGTGCTGAGATTTCAGGCGTGAGCAATGGCAGCTGGCCAAGGCTAAAGTTTTGATGTTATCCTATAGAAATGTTGGCATGGGGAATGGCATAATGAATGGGTGTTTTATGAATAGAGTTGAGGTTTCTAAAAAATGGTAACATTTTATATACCTTTTCTCATTTAGTCCTCACTTTTATTTCTATGTGATAGATGGTGTTATTTTCCCCCTTTTGCAGATGAGGGAACTGAAATTTAGAGAAGTTAATTTGCCCAGGTTTCCTACTTGGGGAATGGGAATAAAGATAGTAGTAATTCATGTCTGAGATTGTAAGACTTTGCATTTGTTACCTCTGCATATTATTTTTTTGTTGAACTAAATCGAAGCCATTTGGTTCCTGTTTTCTTCTGGGTAACTGAAGACCTGAGGCAGTATTAGGCCCTTCTTCCTCTACTCCCTATTAGGAGCATTTCTCATCTCATAATTACTTGTTTATATCCGGTTTTTCCACATTTTCTCTCTCTCTCTCTTTTTTTTTTTTTT
>NW_012101243.1:2477238-2478142 GCF_000951045.1 Mandrillus leucophaeus
GATTATCTTGTCTCAGCCTCCTGGGTAGCTGGGATTACAGGTGCTCACCACCATGCCCAGCTAATTTTTGTATTTTTAGTAGAGATGGGTTTCACCTTGTTGGCCAATCTGATCTTAAACTCCTGACCTCAGGTGAGCCGCCCGCCTTGGCCTCCCAAAGTGCTGGGATTACAGGTGTGAGCCACTACGCCCGGCTTTTTTTGTTGTTGTTTTTTTGAGATGGAGTCTTGGTCTCTTGCCCAGGCTGGAGTGTAGTGTGATCCCGGCTCACTGCAACCTCTGCATCCCAGGTTCAAGTGATTCTTCTGCCTCAGCCTCCCAAGTAGCTGGGACTACAGGCACGTGCCACCATGCCTGGCTAATTTTTGTGTTTTTAGTAGACACGGGGTTTCACCATATTGGCCAGGCTGGTCTCAATCTCCTGACCTCGTGATCCGCCCACCTTGGCCTCCCAAAGTGCTGGGATTACAGGCGTGAGCCACTGTGCCCGGCCAAGTTGTATGAATTCTAACATCAGTATTTCCATCTGTAAAATAGGAAATTATGTATCCCGTTCAATGAGATAATCCATGTTGAAGCTCAACACGGTAATGAAAGCCAAAAAGGTGAATTCTAAGGTTTTGAGTTGAGGTAATAGGAAAAATAGTGCTGACATGGGCTGAAATAGATGAATCAGAAAGGACATAGTAGTGTTTCATGTGTGTATAATGTGATAGTACAATACTCACAGGTTTAGGTCTGGAGCTTGAGGCCAGTGTCAGGGCTAGAGAGAGAGAGAGAGATTTGTTAACCACTCATTATCTGGATCTGACTAAATCAGCATGATTATTTGTACCTTTTGGGAGGGAAGGTACAACATCTGTAAGCATTACTTTTCTTCAAAGTGTACCTTAAATGGGATATA
>NW_012101243.1:2478525-2485144 GCF_000951045.1 Mandrillus leucophaeus
TATATATATATTTTTTTTTTTTTTTGAGATGGGGTCTTGCCCTGTTGCGCCCAGGCTGGGGTGCAGTGGCATGATCTCGGCTCATGTTTTTTAAAGCAGCTGATTATATAAAGCCTAAAAGACAGGCATTTAAAAATAGTAAAGTAGGACCCCTTCTGGGGTCACTGCAACCTCCACCTCCCAGGTTCAAGCGATTCTCCTACCTCAACCTCCTGAGTAGCTGGGATTATAGGCGCCCACCACCACACCCGGCTAATTTTTTGTATTTTTAGTAGAGATGGGGTTTCACCACGTTGACCAGGCTGGTCTTGAACACTTGACCTCAGGTGATCCACCCGCCTGGGTCTCCCAAAGTGCTGGGATTACAGGCTTGAGCCACCACGCCCAGCCGACTTTTTAATATTGTAGTAAATAGTAGGGTTTTAAAAAATGTTTTTACCAGCCTGGGCAATACAGCAAGAGCCTGTTTCTACAACAAAAATTAAAAATTAGCTGGGTGTGGTGGCATGCACCTATAGTCCCAGTTACTCGGGAGGCTGGGGTGGGAGGATCACTTGAGCCTGGAAGGTTGAGGCTGCAATGAGCTATGATCACACCATTACACTCCAGCCCAGGCAACAGAGTGAGTCTCAAAAAAGAAAGACAAAAAATGTTTTACATGGTTTATGTAACCTGACCCTTTGCCCAGATCAGTTATCAATTAAGTAATGTGATGCCATACTTAATCATCAATTAGCAGAACCACACTCCAGGCATTTGCTAGAGAATACACTAACAAATCCACTGATACACAGTATCTAGCAAAAGCATATCTGAGATGAATTACATTTTAGGCAATTGCCTAAAAGTTGTGCAGTCTGTCCTCTAGCTATGTACTCATAAATTTCCATCTGGATTAAACCAGACAAGTGGAGTGATGTGCCTGGACAGCCTCATACTGGTCCCCCGTAGAGTTGCTTTTTTACTGCTCTGTGGTAGGATGCCATTGGCTAAGAGTGAGAAATGCCTTGTGATGTGACCTGATGAGTCATCTCCTTGGGTCTCCAGTAAAGCTGTTAGTGAAGGATTTAATAGCTGTTACACAGCAACCTCTTTATGCAGCTCCTTGAGGAGGTTTCCTTTTGGTTCCAGTATAAGGACCAGTTACAATGGTCTTGAGCAATATACTTTGTTTTATTTTATGGCCACCATGAATTATAAAATTGATTAGGTTTCCTTCTTTAGGGTAGTCCTATAAAGTTTAAAGTTGTAATTGCAGCCCACTCCTTACGAATATGTAGTGGTCTTTTTTCTTTTCTCTCTGTTTTTGTTTATTTGATACAGGGTTTCCCTCTGTCACCCAGACTGGAGTGCGGTAGCATGATCATGACTCGCTGCAGCTTTGACCTCCTGGGCTCAGTTGATCTTCCCACCTCAGCCTCCGAAGTAGCTGGGACCACAGGCACACATCACCATGCCCCAGCTAATTTTTGTTTTTTTGTAGAGACAAGGTCTCCTTATGTTGCCCAGGCTGATCTCAAACTCTTTGAACCCCTGCCTACCTATTTTTTGATAGGTAACTCAGTCACATGATTCAAAAATAGAAAGTAGCTGGGTGCAGTGGCGCATGCCTGTGGTCCCACCACTTTTGGAGGCCAAGGTCGGAAGACTGCTTGAGTCCAGGTGTTCAAGACCAGCCTGAGCAACATGGCAAGACACTGTCTCTACCAAAAAAAAATTTAGCTGGGTGTGGTGGTGTGGGCCTGTGTTCTCAGCTACTTGGGAGGCTGAGGTGGGATGATCGCTTGTACCCAGGAGGTTGAGGCTGCAGTAAACCATGTTTGTACCCCTGTACTCCAGTCTGGATGACAGAGTGAGACCCTGTCTCCAAAACAAAAACAAAAACAAAAACTATTTCTTTTGAATAATTATAAAATAATACATCCTCATTGCTAAATATTTAGAAAAGGAAGATGAAAAAAAATCAAGCATCTTCTGTAATCTTGTCACCTAGAAATGCCATTGTGAACATTTAAATATTTATTTTTCCAGGCATTTCTCATTGATTACATGTTCATTCTCTGTCTTTCAGATAATTAAATGAATGCTTATAAAAGTTTAAGATAAAACTCTACAAACCTATTAAAAACTATGCAATTTTGAGAGGCTGAGGCAGGCAGATCACTTGAGGTCAGGAGTTCAAGACCAGCCTGGTCAACATAGTAAAACACTGACTCCACTAAAAATATAAAAATTAACTGGTCTGGTGGCAGGCACCTGTAATCCTAGCTACTCAGTGGTTGAGTCAGGAGAATTGCTTGAACCCAGGAGGCAGAGGTTGCAGTGAGCCAAGATCACGCCACTGCACTCCAGCCTTGGTGACAGACTGAGACTCTCTCAAAAAAAAAAAAAAGCAAAGGGCTGGGCATGGTGGCTCACACCTGTAATTCCAGCACCACTGTAATTCCAGCACTTTGGGAGGCTGAGGCAGGAAGATTGCTTGAGCCCAGGAGTTTGAGACCAGCCCAAGTAACATGGCGAAACCCTGTCTCTACAAAAAATACAAAAATTAGCCAGGCATGGTGATGCACACCTGAAGTCCCAACTACTCGAGAGGCTGCGATGGGAGGATCTATTGAGCCTGAGAGGTCAAGGCTGCAGTGAGCCCTGATCATGCCACTGTACTTCAACCTGGGCAATAGAGCCAGATCCTGTCTTGGAAAAACAGTTGGCGGGGGGCAAAGGACGTGAACAGACACTTCTCAAAAGAAGACATACAAACATATGAAAAAATGCTCAACATAATTAGTCATTAGAGAAATGCAAATCTAAAGCACAATGAGATACTATCTCTTTTTTTTTTTGAGACGGAGTCTTCTCAAATTCCCGACACCTCGTGATCCACCCGTCTCGGCCTCCCAAAGTGCTGGGATTACAGGCTTGAGCCACCGCGCTCGGCCGAGATACTATCTCATACCAGTCAGAATGACCATTATTAAAAAGTCAAAAAATAATAGATGCTGGCAAGGCTGTGGAGAAAAGGAAACACTTACACACTGGTGGTGGGAATGTAAAGTAATTCAGCCACTGTGGAAAGCAGTCTGAAGGTTTCTCAAAGATCCTAAAACAGAACTGCCATTCGACCCGGCAATGCCATTACTAGGTATATACCTAAAGGAATAGAAATCATTCTACCCTAAAGATGCATGCATGTGTATGTTCATCACAGCAGTATTCACAATAGCAAAGACATGGAATTAACCTGAATGCCCATCAATGGTGGACTAGATAAAGAAAATGTGGTACATATACACCATGGAACACTATGCAGCATAAAAAAAGAAAGGAATGAGATCATGTCCTTTGAACCAACATGGATAGAGCTGGAGACATTATCCTAAGGAAATTAATGCAAGAACAGAAAACCAAATACAGCGTATTCTCACTTATAAGTGGAAGCTGAACACTGAGTACATGTGGACACAAAGACAGTAACAGTAGATACCTGGGCCTACTTGAGGGTGGAGGGTGGGAGGAGGGTGAAGTTGGAAAAGCTACCTATCAGGTACTGTGCTTATTACCTGGGCAATGAGATTATCTGCACTCCAAACCTCTATGACATGCAATTTACCTGTGTAACAAACATGGACATGTACCACCTCAACCCCCAAAAAATTTGAAAAGGAAAATAAATAAAAACCAAGAGAAATTGCTAAAATAGTCATTTGTAAAAAAATCACCAAAAAAACCTCTTATATTTTACATGCTGTGTTTTGACCTACTTTTCATTTAAGAATATTTTATGGACTGCTTTTCTTCAGTAAATATAGATCTCTAATATACTTTTTAATTTTAACTCTTAATTTTGAAATAATTTTAGATTTTCAAAAAAGTTGCAAGAATTGTAGATAGAGTTCCTGTTTACCTTTCATTCAGCTTCTAATGTTAACATTCTACATCACCATAGTGCAATGACCTAAACCAGAAAATTAACATTGATACGATGCTATTAACTAATTACAGGCCTTATTAGAATTTTATCACTTTGCCCCACTAATGTCCATTTCTAGTCCCATATCCAACCTGTGATTCCACTTTGCACTTAGTTGTTTTGTCGCCTTAGTCTCTTCTAATCTGGGATACTTCCTTAGACTTAACATTTAAAAATTTTTTAATTTAATTTTTGTTGGTACCTAGTAGGTATATATAGGCTTAATATTTTTAAGAGTACTTGCCAGTTATTTTATGTCTCCATTTGGGTCTGCCTGATGTTTTCTCACAATTAGACTGAGGTTATGCTTTTTTTGTTTTTTGTTTTTTTTTTGAGAAGGAGTGTCACTCCGTTGCCCAGGCTGGAGTGCAGTGGCACAATCTCGGCTCACTGCAACCTCCGCCTCCCAGGTTCAAGTGATTCTCCTGCCTCAGCCTCCCAAGTAGCTGGGATTACAAGTGCGTGCCACCATGCCTGGCTAATTTTTGTATTTTTAATGGAGACAGGATTTTGCCATGTTGGCCAGGCTGGTCTTGAACTGCTGACCTCACGTGATCCGCCTGCCTCAGTCTCCCAAAGTGCTGGGATTACAGGTGTGAGCCACCACCCATGTAAAATTATTTTTCCCCTTGCAAATATTCTATTTCTCATATTTTTGCCCACGAATTTTAGCATCCATTGATGATACTTGCCTTTTGTGATTATTACTATGCATGGAGTATGCCAAGTGGTGATTTTCTGTTTCATTGTTCTTTCTACATTTGATCCTTAGAATTCTCTGTAGAGAAAAGCTCTCCTTTCTCTTCCACTTATTTATTTATTATTTATAACATAGTATAATTTTAAGTATAAAGTATTCCATTATATAGAGATACATATTATATCATAATTCATTTAAATAAATCTTCATTAATGGGCATTCAGATTATTTCTAATTGTTCAGTACTCTGAGCACTGTAAGGAACATACCTTTTTGGGCACTTGTCAAGTTATTTCCCTAGGATAAACTGCCCTAAGAAGTACCATATCTGGGTCAGAAGGCACACACTTAAAAAGCACCTATTGCCCTACTGAAAAGTTAATACAAATGTCACTCAAATGAGCAGCATATGAGAGTGACTGCCCATTTCCTCACACTATGGCAACATTTCTCACCAGCTTCTAATCTGTTATCTTATTGTGCTTTGGAATGGGGAAGATTATGCATAAATGAGACATTTTTGAGAGTGGGTGAGAGTTACAAAGAACTAGAAGGAAGCAGATAGTTTAACATAAAACTGTCTGATAATGAGTGCTGCCCACAATGCAAAAGGATGCTGTCCATGAAAGAGAGTTTCCCATCATCAGAAATGTTCAAGACTTAAAGCCACTTGCTGGAGATGAGGTAAAGGGGGTTAGATAAACTCAGTGAGGCCCTTTTTGGTTCTGGGGGTATCTAACAATTTGGTTATAGCTGCCTGCTTAGTCTGAGTGAACTTGTATGTCTTATTTTTCAGTGGTTGAAGGCCTTTCACTGTTGGACTTGGGAGTATCTCCATATTCTGGAGCAGTATTTCATGAAGTAAGTGTTCTTATTTTCTTTTCCGGGTACCGAGAGTAGTTTACAGTCACAGATACCAAAGCCTAACCTCTGTTTTGTACAAACATTTAAAAAGATGTATTCTTGACAATCGTATTTAGAAACAGCCTGTTTTTAGATGTTCTCTGCATAAGAAACAGGTTTTGCAATTGGAATGGAAATGATCCAGATTAAGATTGTAACTGCAGATGAGGCTTCTGTAGAAGTTACCATTTGTAATGGCAAATAAGTTGCAAACAGTCCTTAGTCCACAAATAGGTTGTATGCTAATTAGCATGTAATTTGTTGTTTGGAATATGGTTTCCCATGAAAACTATGGCAGTAATGTTGTTTTCTTTTTTTTTTTTTTTTTTGAGACGGAGTCTCACTTTGTCTCCCAGGCTGGAGTGCAGTGGTGCGATCTCGGCTCGCTGCAAGCTCTGCCTCCTGGGTTCATGCCATTCTCCTACCTCAGCCTCCCAAGTAGCTGAGACTACAGGCACCCACCACCATGCCCAGCTAATTTTTATTTTTATTTTTAGTAGAGACGGGGTTTCACCGTGTTAGCCAGGATGGTCTCGATCTGCTGACCTTGTGATCCGCCCTGCTTGGCCTCCCAAAGTGCTGGGATTACAAACGTGAGCCACCGTGCCTGGCAGTAATGTTGTTTTCTTAGAAAGCTCACAAAAGCTTACTTAACCCATAAAATTCGCTTTTTTTTTTTTGACAGGGTCTTACTCTGTCACCCAGGCTAGAGTGCAGTGACGATCACGGTTCACTGCAGTCTCGACCTCCTGGGCTCAAGCGATCCTCCTACTTGAGCCTCCTGAGTAGCAGGGACCACAAGTGTGCACCACCATGCTAATTTTAAATAAAATTAGCTCTTAAGAATAGTAAAAATAGGCCAGATGCAGTGGCTTACACCTGTAATCCCAGCACTTTGGGAGGCCGAAACAGGCAGATCACGAGGTCAGGAGTTCAAGACCAGCCTGGCCAATGTAAAACCCGGTTCTACTAAACATACAAAAACCAGCTGGGCGTGGTGGCAGGTGCCTGTAATCCCAGCTATTTGGGAGGCTGAGGCAGAATTG
>NW_012101243.1:2486269-2488670 GCF_000951045.1 Mandrillus leucophaeus
CATGCCCAGCTAATTTTTGTATTTTTAGTAGAGACGGGGTTTCACCATATTGGCCAGGCTGGTCTCAAACTCCTGACCTTGTGATCTGCCTGCCTTGGCCTCCCAAAGTGCTGGGATTACAGGTCTGAGCCACCGCGCCCAGCTGGCCTTAATTTTTATAGTTATCTCTCTCATATGTACTTTGAGAACAGTTTTTTTTGTTTGTTTGTTTTTTGTTTCTTGGCTCTTCTATCTAATCTTTCAAAAGCATTCAACTTGGTCCTCATAGAAATAGCAACTGTCTTTTGCATTTCAATTTTTATCTCTGTGTTAATATCTAATCAAACTGCAATAACAAGAACTGGCAGAAACAGGTTAGGAACAACTTAAGAGACTTTTTAAAAAAAAAATTTTTTTTTTTTGAGACAGAGTTTTACCCTTTTGCCCAGGTGGAGTGAAGTGGCTCCATCTCGGCTCATTGCAACCTCTGCAACCCCCCACCCCCCTACCCCACCCTGGATTCAGTGATTCTCCTACCTCAGCATCCCAAGTAGCTGGAGTTATAGGCGTGTGCCACCATGCCCGGCTAATTTTTGTATTTTTAGTAGAGACAGGGTTTTGCCACCTTGGCCAGGTTGCTCTTGAACTCTTGACCTCAGGTGATCCACCTGCCTCGACCTCCTAAAGTGCTAGGATTACAGGCTTGAGCCACTGTGCCCGGCCAAGAGACTCTTAATAAGCACACAGGGCCAGGCGGCTGGGAGGCCGAGGCGGGCGGATCACAAGGTCGGGAGTTCAAGACCAGCCTGGCCAATATGGTAAAACCCCGTTTCTACTAAAAATACAAAAAATTAGCCAGGCGTGGTGGTGGGCGCCTGTAGTCCCAGCTATTCAGGAAGCTGAGGCAGGAGAATGGTGTGAACCTGGGAGGTGGAGCTTACAGTGAGCCGAGATCATGCGACTGCACTCCAGACTGGGCGACAGAGCGAGACTCCATCTCAAAAAAAAAAAAAAAAAAAAGAAAGCTGTCTCTCATTATGCTTATCCTTTTCCTGGCTCATGTCATACTCTTGAAATTGCCTCTGTGTTTATTTTACTCATTATGATATATTGTCTTCATAACAGGTGCTGTCCCCTTCTTATCACTTATTCCTAGTGCCTACCTCTATCAGCATATGCATTACAATCCTTCCCTCCCTTCTCTCTTTCTTTTAGTAAAGATTTGTTAAATATTCACTAAGTGCCAGCTACTCTGTTAGGTATTAGGGATACAAAACAAGACACAGTCCCTGGTTTCATGGTGCTTATACTTCTGAGAGAAACAGACAATAAGTTAGTAAAAAAAGAAACAAATTTCAGAGCCAAGGGTATCACCAGGGATAAAATACATTTCACAGTGATAAAAAAAGATAGCTATCACAAATGTTTATGTACCAAATTACAGAGCTTCAAAATATATGAAGTAAAGACTGATAGAACTACAAGGAGAAATAGATCCACAATTACAGAGATTTCAATATACCTTTCTCAATGACTGGTAGTACAAGCAGACAGAAAATCAGCAAGTATATAAAAGACTTGAATAACAACCAACTTGGGCTGGATGTGGTGGCTCATGCCTGTAATCTTAGCACTTTGGGAGGCCAAGACGGGTGGATCACTTGAGGTCAGGAGTTTGAGACCAGCCTGACCAACATGATGAAACCCTGTCTCTGCTAAAAATACAAAAATTAGCTGGGTGTGGTGGTGTGCACCTGTAATCACAGCTACTTGGGAGGCTGAGGCAGGAGAATCGCTTGAACCTGGGAGGCGGAGGTTGCAGTGACCCGAGATAGTGCCACTGCGTTCCAGCCTGGGCAGCAAAGCTAGACTCCATCTCAAAAAAAAAAAAAACAAAAACCCAACTTGACCTCGTTGTCATTTATAGAACACTCCATCCAACAACAGCAAAACACATAATTCTTTCAAATGTACATGGAATATTTGCAAGATAGACCACATTCTGGTCTATAAAACAAGGTTCAATAAATTTAAAAGAATTCAAGTTAGACGAAATATATTCTGTGACCACAGTTGAAACAACTGAATTAAATAAGAAATAAAAGAAAGATATCTAGAGAATCCCCAAATATTTAGAAACCCAGTAACATATTCTTTTTTTTTTTTTGAGACGGAATCTTGCTCTGTTGCCCAGGCTGGAGTGCAGTGGCGCAATCTCGGCTCACTGCAAGCTCCACCTACTGGGTTCACGCCATTCTCCTGCCTCAGCCTCCCGTGTAGCTGGGACTACAGGCACCCACCACTGCACCCAGCTAATTTTTTGTAGTTTTAGTAGAGACGGGGTTTCACCATGTTAGCCAGGATGGTCTCGATCTCCTGACCTCATGATCCGCCCATCTCGGCCTCCCAAAGTGCTGGGATT
>NW_012101243.1:2488985-2492788 GCF_000951045.1 Mandrillus leucophaeus
GGGGTTTCACCGTGTTAGCCAGGATGGTCTCAATCTCCTGACCTCGTGATCCACCCGTCTCGGCCTCCCAAAGTGCTGGGATTACAGGCTTGAGCCACCGAGCCCGGCAACATATTCTTAATTAACCCATGGATCAAAGAAGAAATCAGAAAGGAAATTAGAAAGTATTTTGAAGTGAATGAAAATGAAACACAACCCATCAAAATATGTGGGATGTCACTAAGTTCTTAGGGAGAGATTTATAGCACCAAATGCTTATATTAGAAAAGAAGACCTCAAGTCAATGACCACAGCTTCTACCTTAAGAAACTAGGAAAAGATAAAATTATATTCAAAGTAAGCAGATTAAAAGAAATAGTAAAGATCTGAGTAGAAACAAAGGGTAGAAAACAAAACTAATAGTGAAAATCACTGAAACAAAGATGGTTCCTTGGGATGAGCATTAAAATTAATAAACTTGGGAATGATGGATATGTTCACTTTCTTGATTGTAATGGTTTTATGAATGTACACATAGGTCAAAATTTGTCAAATTGAGGCCAGGCACGGTGGCTCATGTCTGTAATCCTAGCACTTTGGGAGGACAAGGTGGGAGGATTGCTTGAGCCTAGGAGTTTAAGACAAGCCTGGGCAACATAGTGGGACTCTGTCTCTTCCCCCAGGAAAAAAAAAAAAAAAAAAAAAATAGCTGGTTGTGGTGGCATGTGCCTGTCGTTCTAGTTACTCAGGTCACTGAGGTAGGAGGATCGCTTGATACTGGAAGGTCTAAGCTGCAGTGAGCCATGATTATACCTCTGCACCCCAGCCTGGGCAACAGAGTAAAACCATGACTCAAAAAACAAAAATAAAAACAAACCAAATCTGTGGGACTACAGATGCATGCTACCACTCCCAGCTAATTTTTTTTTTTTTTTTCATAGAGATGGGGGTCTCACTTTGTTGCCCAGGATGGTCTCAACCTCCTGGCCTCAAGTGATCCTCCCACCTCGGCCTCCTAAAGTGTTGTGATTGCAGGTGTGATCCACTGGAGCTGTCTGGAACCTGGATTTAAATGCGAATCTGACACCAGAGTCTTTGTTCTTTCTATCATGCTAACTTGTTCTCACTAAAAAGCCTGTCAGTAACCTCTATAATGTTATCAGACACATTCGTGCATATGGTTTAGTGTTGGGAAGAGGTGCTCCTGAGTCATCAGCATGGGCTCACTAAAACGAAGTCATACACTTCCCTTCTGGTTCTGGTGGATTGGTGAATGGGTTTGCAGTAGCAGACCAACCTACCTTCCAAGAACAACTAGAAAAGCAGGATGACTATGAAAAAAAGAAAAAAACCACATCTGCTGGAAGGCATTGGAAAGTACCAAGATAGCCAGGACTCCAGGGGCTAAGATCCCAAAGGGGAAAGTATAAAAAGTAATACGAACAGTCTGAGCTGCTTTGTCCTTGAAGCATTTACCAATTTGTAAGTGACACAGGCAGAGAAGCAGAACAGAAATTGACTGGCTAGAGACCAAGAAGTTCAGCAGAGCTATTGGCAGTCTCAGGGTGCTGGGGAAATAAAAATTTGAGTGCAGGACCAGCCGAAATGGCAAGGCTTTGGTAAAGGGCTTGCCTTTAGGCTGGAACTTCTGAAGGACTACACTCTAGGAGTAAGGGTAGACCAATATAGACTAGTTTTACGAAGACTAAATCCAGCTTCAAATTAGCTGAATCCCTAAAGTGAAACAACTATATTGTAATTACCAGCTTAAAGAAATCTTTTCCAGAATAAAATACCCTCATCTGAGCTGCTGTAGTTTTTCATACACAATATCTGTCATTCAATAAAACATTACTAATCATTGACTGGGCATGGTGGCTCACACCTGTAATCCCAGTACTTTGGGAGGCCGAGGCTGGTGGATCACCTGAGGTCAGGAGTTCAAGACCAACCAGAGCAACGTAGTGAAACCCTGTCTCTACTAAAAGTACAAAAATTAGGCATGGTGGTGCATGCCTGTAATCGCAGCTACTTGGGAGGCTGAGGCAGGAGAATCACTTGAACCTGGGAGACAGGTTGCGGTGAGCTGAGTTCACGCCACTGCACTCCAGACTGGATGACAGAATGACTCCTTCTCAAAAAAAAAAAAAAAAGGAAAAACATTACCAAGCATAATAAGAGACAGAAAAAAATAGACAATAAAAACAGATTTACAGGTGATTTAGATATTGAAGTTATCAAACTACTTGGACTTTAAAATAGCTGTGATCAGCCAGATGCAGTGGCTCACGCCTGTAATACCAGCACTTTGGGAGGCCAAGGTGGGCAGATAACTTAAGGCCAGGAGTTCAAAACCAGTCTAGCCAACATGGTAAAACTTTGTTTCTACTAAAAATACAAAAATTAGTCAGACATGGTGGCATACGCCTGTAATCCTAGCTACTCAGGAGGCTGACGTGGGAGAATCACTTGAACCTGGGCGCTTGAACCTGGGAGGCGGAAGTTGCAGTGAGCCGAGATCGCGCCACTGCATTCCAACCTGGGTGACAGAGCAAGACTCCGTCTCAAAAAAAAAAAAAAAAAAAAGAATGTATAGATGAATTTAGCAGCAGATTACACAAAGCTAAAGAGAGGATTAGTAATATGGAAGATAAAGTCTGTTGAAAATACCTAGATTGAAGCTTGAAGAGAAAAGGATAGAAAACAGAAGGAAAAAAAAAAAAAAGTAAGAGATCTGAAACTCAGTAAAACAGCCCAACTTATACATCAGTGGAGTTCTAGAATGGGAGAAGAGACGGAATGGGGCAGAATCAGTATTTGAGGAGATTATGGGTGAAATTTTGTTCAAAATTTACTAAGATTTTTATTCAGAAAGCTCTACAAAACCAAGTAGGAGGAAGTCGAAGAAAAACATAGGTAATTTTGAACATAAGTTCAAAATAAAAATGTTCAGGCCGGGCACGGTGGCTCATGCCTGTAATCGTAGCACTTTGGGAGGCCAATCCAGGCAGATCACGAGGTCAGGAGTTTGAGACCATCCTGGCTAAGACAGTGAAACCCCATCTCTACTAAAAATACAAAAAATTAGCTGGGCGTGGTGGCACGTGCCTGTAGTCCCAGCTACTCCGGAGGCTGAGAAAGGAGAATGGCGTGAACCTGGGAGGTGGAGGTTGCAGTGAGCTGAGATCGTGCCACTGCACTCCAGCCTGGGGATAGAGTGAGACTCCGTCTCTAAATCAATCAGTCAGTCAATCAGTCAATCAGTCACATCTTAGGTCAGGTGCAGTGGCTCATGCCTGTAATCCTAAAACTCTGGGAGGCTGAGGCAGGCGGATTGCTTGAGCCCAGGAGTTCAAGACCAGCTTGGGCAACATGGCGAAACTCTGTCTCTACAAAAAATACAAAAATTATGTGGGTGTGGTGGCGCACATCTGTAGTCTCACCTACTCAGGAGGGTAAGGTAGGGGGATCACCTGAGTCTGGGAGGTCAAGGCTTCAGTGAGTCATGATCATGCCACTGCACTCCTGCCTGGCCAACAGAGTGAGACTCTGTCTCAGAAAAAAAAAAAAACCCAAAAACAAAAACAAAAAATTTTTCATATAAGGACACAGAAAGGTGGAAAGTAAAATGACAGAAAAAAAATGTATTATGCCAACAGCCCAAAGAGGCTGATGTAACTATACTATCAGATCAAGAATATTTTAAGACAAGAAACCTTACTAGAGATGAAGAGGATTATTTTATAATGATAAAAAGATCACTGCACCCAGAAGATATAGTAATTCTACATAGAACTGCATCTAAGAGACAGGGTCAGGCCGGG
>NW_012101243.1:2493159-2529917 GCF_000951045.1 Mandrillus leucophaeus
TGTTGCCCAGGCTGGAATGCAGCGGCACAAACAGTCTCACTGCAGCCTCCACCTCTCTGGGCTCAAGCAATTCTCCCAACTCAGCCTCCCAAGAAGCTTGGATTACAGGTGCATGCTAGCTCAGCCAGCTAATTTTAAAAATATTTTATAGAGGCACGGTTCCACTATGTTGTCCAGGCTGTTCTCAAATGCCTAGGCTTAGGTGATCCTCCCACCTTAGCCCCACAAAGTGCTGAGATTACAGGCATGAGCCACTGTGCCTGACTGGGTGATTTTTAACATCCCTCTTTCAGTCAGTGATAGAACAAACAGACCAAAAAAATTAATAAGGATATAGAAGATTTGAACAAATCATTAGCAAACTGAACCTACATGTCATATATAGAATGATGCAGCCATAGGTGTTAGTATGCATATTCGAATGTACCTGCAGTACTTATCAAAGTTGACCATATAATGGATCGTTAAGCAAGTCACAACACATTTTAAATGATTGCAATCATATAGTGTATTTTCTATTACCACAATAGAGTTAAGCCAGAAAGAAATTACAAAAATATAAAAAGAATGGGAGGCCAAGGCAGGTGGATCATGAGGTCAGGAGATCGAGACCAGCCTGGCCAACATAGTGAAACTCCATCTCTACTGAAAATACAAAAAAAATTAGGCCGGGCACAGTGGCTCACACCTGTAATCCCAGCACTTTGGGAGGCTGAGGCGGGTCAGGAGTTTGAGACCAGCCTGGCCAAGATGGTGAAACCCCGTCTCTACTAAAAATACAAAAATTAGCCAGGTGCGGTGGCACGCGGCTGCAATCCCAGCTACTTGGGAGGCTGGGGCAGGAGAATCACTTGAACCTGGGAGGTGGAGGTTGCAGTGAGCCGAGATTATGCCACTGCCCTCTAGCCTGGGCAACAGAGCAAGACTCCATCTCAAACAAACAAACAAACAAAAATGGCCGGGCACGATGGCTCACACCTGTAATCTCAGCACTATGGGAGGCTGAGGTGGGTGGATCCCCTGAGATCGGGAGTTCGAGACTAGCCTGACCAACATGGAGAAACCCCGTCTCTACTAAAAATACAAAATTAGCCAAGTGTGGTGGCTGAGGCAGGAGAATTGCTTGAACCCAGGAGGTGGAGGTTGCGGTGAGCTGAGATCGTGTCATTGCACTCCAACCTGAGCAACAACAGTGAAACCCCATCTCAAAATAAATATATAAATAATTTAAAAAATTAGCCAGGCGTGGTGACTGGCACCTGTAATCCTAGCTACTGGGGAGGCTGAGGCAGGAGAATCATTTGAACCGTGGAGGCAGAGGTTGCAACAAGCGAGATCATGCCACTGCACACCAGCCCTGGCAACAGTGCGAGACTCTGTCTCAAAAAAAAAAAAAAAGAAAACTCCTAAGTATTTGGAAATTGAGCATGGTACATTTTAAAGTAGTCTCAAAGAAGAAATGTTACTGGCAATTAGAATATATTTTCAATTGAATAATATTGAAGAAAATGGCTGGGCGCAGTTGCTCCCACCTGTAATGCCAGCAGTTTGGGAGTCTGAGGCAGGTGGATCACTTGAGGTTAGGAGTTCCAGACCAGCCTGACCAACATGGTGAAACCCCGTCTCTACTAAAAATCCAAAAATTAGCTGGGCATGGTGGCAGGCGTCTGTAAGCCCAGCTACTTGGGAGGCTGAGGCAGGAGAATCACTTGAACCCAGGAGGCAGAGGTTGCAGTGAGCCAAGATCATGTCATTGCACTCCAGCCTGGGTGACAGAACAAGACTCCATCTCAAAAAAACCCAACATCAAAACTCGTGTGATGCAACTAAATCCGTACTCGTAGGAAAATGTATTGCCTTAAAAAATAAAAAATGAAATACTATGAACAATTTTGTCAGTAAGCTTGAAAATTTAGATGAAATGGACAAATTCCTAGAAAAATACAACTTACCTAAATTGACAAAGAAAAAACAGCAAATCTGAATGTTTTATCTGTGAAAGAAATTGAATCTATAATTTAAAGTCTTCTCTCAAAATCCAGGCAGAGATGGCTTCACAGTGAGTGCACTTTCCCAGATCTTTGAGGAAGAAATAACATTAGTCTTTTCTGAATTGTTCTCAAGAAAATAAATAAAAAATATTATACAAACTTATCAGAGAACAGAAGAAGCTCATTTTGTGAGTGAAATGAAGTCAGCAATCTTGTTCTGTTGTAGAATTCCCCTTGGCTATTATATATGTCTTAGAACTACAATTCACTTCTTACCTTTAGTATGTTGACTTTTTTTTTTTTTGAGACGGAGTCTTGCTCTGTCGCCCAGGCTGGAGGGCAGTGGCGCGACACCGGCTCACTGCAAGCTCTGCCTCCCGGATTCAGGCCATTCTCCTGCCTCAGCCTCCTGAGTAGCTGGGACTACAGGCACCCGCCACCATGCCCGGCTAATTTTTTTGTATTTTTAGTAGAGACGGGATTTCACCATGTTAGTTTCCATCTCCTGACTTCGTGATCCGCCCGCTTCGGCCTCCCAAAGTGCTGGGATTACAGGTGTGAGCCACCACGCCCGGCCAGTGCGTTGACTATTCTTTAATGGATATTTAACACATCAGACTTTATTTCCTTTACTCAATTCAACAGATAGTCCCAGCAGCACAAAATGGTCCAGTGATACGAAATTATTATCCACCATATGCACACTGGCCAGCTGGCATAGAACAGTATTCCAGGAAGGAGAATACTGGCATAATAGTTTGCTGACATAATAGTTTTCTCCCCACTCCCTACTCTGGAAACTGGTAATAGTAAGGTTTAGCTTATTTTTTTTACGTGTCTGTTTTTTTTTCTGCAGACTCCATTGATAATATACCTCTTTCATTTCCTAATTGACTATGCTGAATTGGTGTTTATGGTAAGTAACCTTCCATATAAAATTGGTATGTATATATTTTTAAATTTTATGGTTTATTGTCTCTCTCTCTCTCTCTTTTTTTTTTCCTTTTCTGAGATGCAGTCTCACTGTGTTGCCCAGGCTGGTCTTAAACTCCTGGACTTAAGTGGTCCTCCCATTTCAGCCTCTTCAGCTGCTGGGAAGTCCTGGACTTAAGTGGTCCTCCCATTTCAGCCTCTTCAGCTGCTGGGAACTCCTGGACTTAAGTGGTCCTCCCATTTCAGCCTCTTCAGCTGCTGGGACTATGGGCATATGCCACAGTGCCCAGCTTGTCATCTTTTTTTTTAAAGAAAAAAAAAAATCTATCTTAGGAACACAGGAGTTTCTCAGAAAATAAAAGCAAAAATTTATGTCTTTACTTTGAATTCATGGAACTGTGGCAGTATTATGGAAGTGTGAGGAATAGTTTCTGATGTGTAACCAGTTCCAAATACTTACTCTTTTTAGAATTTGGTTTCTGGGCTATATATAGTCTTGCATTTTCTAGCTCCGAGATTCTGTGATCGGCTTTAATTGTGATGCCAGTGTGGAGGGCATTCTGAATTTCCTAAGCATTTTGCCAAGAGATTCTGTGAGTCATTATGGAAGAAGAGGACAGGCTTGAGGCTTTCAGGGGCGAGAAGCTTCAGAATTGAGATGACAGGTCTATGTTTTGAGAGCATAGCAATTTGAAACTGTTGTCTGGCATTGAAAATTTGAGTCAAGAAATACCCAGGAAGCCCACTGAGGTCTTCCTTAGTAATTATAACGAATGCTATTTACTGTGTATGCTAGGCACTTGACATACATCAGGCCTGCAAAGCAGTGGGTATTATTTCCATTTTACAAAAAGCGTAAGTAACTTGCAATTCTAGAGCAGATGTGGGCCACTAAACTGAAGTGAACCTAGATGGGTCCTGATCCTCAGGGATTTCTAGTTCACTCTCCCTGAATGGGCCTTATCTTTGGGTAGTCAAAGTGAGGGTTGAAGTTCTGCCTGATTGTAAGAGTCCAGTACTGGGTAGTCCATCACTATCTCAAAACTCCAAGCCCTGGTAGCACTCTAGTACTCTTACACTTACTAACTGTGTTCTGTTTCCTATTATTTGTCTTTCTTTTGACAGATAACTGATGCACTCACTGCCATTGCCCTGTATTTTGCAATCCAGGACTTCAATAAAGTTGTGGTAAGTAGTTTGTGGGTGGGACAACGCTGGTGGAATTTGGTAACCTTCTGGTCTTTGTTATTACAAAGAATCAAAGATCTTATACTTAAGGATCTGGCTGCTTTAAAGTGCTAGGAAGTGATGGTGAGAATTCTGGCCTGTTGAGCCAACCGTGGAATGATCAACCCCAAACCCACAAGACAGCTTTACTAACAGATAAAGAAGGGTCAGCTTCATCTAATCTATGTAGCTTATTTATTTATTTATTTATTTTTTTGAGACAGAGTCTCGCTGTGTCACCCAGGCTGGAGTGCAGTGGCGCGATCTCAGCTCACTGCAAGCTCCGCCTCCCGGGTTCACGCCATTCTGCCATTCTCCTGCCTCAGCCTCCGAGTAGCTGGGACTACAGGCGCCCGCCACCTCGCCCAGCTAGTTTTTTGTATTTTTAGTAGAGACGGGGTTTCACCATCTTAGCCAGGATGGTCTCGATCTCCTGACCTCGTGATCCACCCGCCTCGGCCTCCCAAAGTGCTGGGATTACAGGCTTGAGCCACCGCGCCCGGCCATCTATGTAGCTTATTAATAACTATTAATATCCACATACCTGTGCAAGTTCAGACTTCTGGAGTAGCACTGAACAACAGTTATATTATCTGTCATTAATGAGGACCCTTAAAAATCTTCCAGTCCTTTTACCAGTCTTTTTTTTTTTTTTCTTGCAAAGGAAGAGAAATACAGCTTTTAAGTCACTGTTACGCCTATCTGAGGTAAAATTGGATTCTCAGTGTCATTTCTGTCTCCCTGCAGAAAGTAATCTTAATTGGAAAATTTAGCATGTATTAAATGCCTGAGATAAACTTCAGTCTTAATCCATATGTAATAGCCAAGGGGAATTGCATAGTGGGACCATTCTTCTTTTCCTGGGATCTGAGAAAGTTAACAGATTAATCTTCTGTACCACCCATGTAGTTATATGGCTACAATACTCCTTGATTGGCTGGGAGCCACTGAGAGAGAAGATTTAGGCTGGGGTGAAATAAGGCTGCATCTCATTGGCATTGAATGTTTGTGGTTCATTTTAGCTTTTGTTACTAATAAAACCAGAAATAGCAGTCTGCTTTTCTGTGTCACTGGTCATCAGTGACAGATGAAGCTGGTGAATTCTAGAATTTTAGACCTCAGAGAGATTTTTAAAAATATCTAGACTGGCCGGGTGCGGTGGCTCAAGCCTGTAATCCCAGCACTTTGGGAGGCCGAGACGGGCGGATCACAAGGTCAGGAGATCGAGACCATTCTGGCTAACACAGTGAAACCCCGTCTCTACTAAAAATACAAAAACTTAGCCGGGCGAGGTGGCAGGCGCCTGTAGTCCCAGCTACTCGGGAGGCTGAGGCAGGAGAATGGCGTAAACCCGGGAGGCGGAGCTTGCAGTGAGCTGAGGTCCGGCCACTGCACTCCAGCCTGGGTGACAGAGCGAGACTCCGTCTCAAAAAAAAAAAAAAAAAAAAAATCTAGACAGGGTTCTTAACTTGGGGTTCATTTATAGCCTTAATGGGCCTATGAAACCATGGAAATGGTATGAAGAATTATATGTGTATGTGCGTATGTCATTGTTACTGAGAGTTCATAACTGTTATTAGTGTGCAGTCTTTGATTCTTCCTGTAAAATTAAGAACTATATTTTAGAGACTTAGTATCACCAAGACCAGGGAGTACGTATCTTTTGTTTTGGTTTTTTTTTTTTTTTTTGGAGACGGAGTCTCGCTCTGTGGCCCAGGCTGGAGTGCAGTGGCCGGATCTCAGCTCACTGCAAGCTCCGCCTCCCAGGTTCACGCCATTCTCCTGCCTCAGCCTCCCGAGTAGCTAGGACTACAGGTGCCCGCCACCTCGCCTGGCTAGTTTTTTGTATTTTTTAGTAGAGACGGGGTTTCACCGTGTTAGCCAGGATGGTCTCGATCTCCTGACCTCGTGATCCACCCGTCTCGGCCTCCCAAAGTGCTGGGATTACAGGCTTGAGCCACCGTGCCCGACCAGGAGTACATATCTTAAACTAATGGAGCATATCTTGAAAACTTTAGGGGCTGAGATGAAATGCTTTAACAGGATTCTCTTGAGGGCCAAAATTGGGCATGGGATTCATAAGCTGAGGAATTCAGAGATAAATTAGCAGTGACTTTCTTCTTCTCTGAGATAGGTTGGGTAGGTAGACAGTCTCTACCAATAATACAAAGATTAGCTGAGTGTGATGGCGTGCACCTGTAATCCCAGCTACTTGGGAGGCTGAGGCATGAGAATCATTTGAACCAGGGAGGTGGAGATTGCAGTGAGCCAGGATCCCGCCGCTGTCTGTATCTCAAAAAAAATAAAAATAAAAAAAATAAAAGAGTAGGGAAAAAATAAACCGGTGTGTGTGCATATATATATATGTGAGATATGTATGTGTGTGTGCACGTATATATATGTGAGAGATATATATGTGTGTGTATGATATAGATACGAATATCTGAAGGAGGATTTGTAGCTTTCATCTAAGATCACAATTACCCAGATCTTAATAACCAAAATATAAAACAAAATGTGTTTTAATGGAAGTTGATTAGATGCTAATGCCATATGTATTTTTTTTCCCTGCTCAGTTCTCATAAAAAAAACTTCCCACGCTCCCCAATTAAAACAGTTTTTTGCTGAAGACCAGCCTGGGCAACATAGTGGGACCCTGTCTCTACAAAAATTTTTTTAAAAAATTAGCCAGGAGTGGTGGTATGTGCCTGAGGTCCCAGCTACTCTGGAGGCTGAGACAGGAGGATGGCTTGAGCAAGGGAGGTCACAGCTGCAGTGAGCTGTGGTCCTGCCACTGCACTCCCGCCTGAGTGACAGAGTGAAACACTGTCTCAAAACAATTTTTAATGGTAGAGGTGGTTTATGAGGAAGCAATGAAACTAGGTTTCAGTTAATTGCCTAACAAAGTCAGGTTTCAATGTCAATAGGAGAGATGCCTTTAATTTAGAGCACCAATAATTGTAATTCATTTGTTATTTCTGAGTTTATTTGGAAATATATAGAGATTTTTGGGTTTTTTCCTTGCATGATTTAAAGAGGGAGAGAGAAAGCCAAATGATCTTGTCAATACCCTGGTTTTTAGTGCACCAAGACATTCTGGTATCACCAAGACTGACGTAAAATTTGGAGTGTTTTTGTTTTTCCACTTTTAGAGTTCAGACTATTAGAACATTAGGTTTCTTCATCAGAATAGGAGTTTTATGTGTTCTGTGTCAAAAATTAACTCATTCTAAATGGCAGATTTTGATGATACTAACATACTACTGTTGATTTAGATTGGATAGCAGCATGTCTTCCTCTAAATCTTCTCCCCTTTGTCAGAAGGGTTCATATCACATAGTCTGGGAAGTATTTAAATCTTGGTGGGATTTGAGTCTTTTTATCCTTGGTAATGAAACTGTGTCTACACACAGATGCATCCGGGAGAACTATAGGGCAGAGACGGGACTGCACCCCCACCTCCTCTCCAGCTGTTAGCCTGCGGGCTGAATGCCGATGGTGACCAGTTGGTTATCATGACATTTTACATCTATCTCACTTGACAAAAACAATGTTAGTCTAGTCTGTCCTTTGCTGAGATGATGCTTCTTGTTTGGAACTGAGAATTTGTGTTAAGAGAGCTGCAGGTGGTTTGATAATGGGTGATAAAAACCTGTGTCCCCTTAATATGCTTAGCGGGTTGTAAATTTGGAGGCTAGGCTCCTAAATTTGGAATGTGCTGAGGCTAACAGTTGGAGAGGAGTAGGGGCAGGGATGGAGTGTTTCCTCTCCCCCACCCCACCATGGTTTTGGGGAACGCAAATGAAAGTAGATGCAGCTTCAATGATTAGAAAAAGCCCTTTATAGCCGGGTGCTGTGGCTCACGCCTGTAATCCGAACACTTTGGGAGGCTGAGGCGGGCAGATCACAAGGTCAGGAGTTCAAGACCAACCTGACCAACATGGTGAAACCCCATCTCTACTAAAAGTACAAAAATTAGCCGGGTGTGGTGGCAGGTGCCTGTTAATCCCAGCTACTCAGGAGGCTGAGACAGGAAAATCGCTTGAACCTGGGAGGCGGAGGTTGCGGTGAGCTGAGATCCCAACACTGCACTCCAGCCTGGCAACAGAGCAAGACTTGTCTCCCAAGGAAAAAAAAAAGAAAATGCCCTTTATTTGAAATAGGGGAATTATGTCCTTGTAAAACCTATGTTTCAAGGGACAGGGAAAGGGCTGTATAGAGGAGTGGGTGGAAAGAAAGGAAGACTTCACCCTGGATATTTTTTTAAATTAAAACATTTTAATTTTTTCATATAACATACATATGGAAAAGCATACCATCTGTCTACAAGCTGATTAGTGATCACAAAGGTAAGATATCCAGGTCACTACCCTTCACATCACTTTTAATCTCTCCTGTCATTGTTTTTAATCTTATCATTGTCAAGACTAATGAATGTATCTGGAAATATTGATCTTCAGATTTTAATGTGTACTCTAACTTCATTTTATATTTTATTGAGGGGTGTGCGTGTGTGTGTGCGCGTGCACACGTGTGTATAATTTTAAAAATTTCCATTGATTTTAGCCACTTTCCTGTCTCTAGCTGGATGCAATAGGGATTTTTAAAAGGGATTTTGTCTACACTTAGGGGAGCTGATATTGGGCCTATGAGGAGAGCCGTAACAGTGCCTGTACTGGTGAAATTGAGGGAGACAAGAAAGCTGAGAATGTGGGGATTGTTGATCTCTGTGTCTTCCCACCTGGAGACTCCTTTCAGATCTTTCTGTTTTAAAGTATTTGAGAAGATTGTGGTTATAAGGAAGTACTTATCTTCCATTGCTGGCACAGTGTCACCTTTGCCCAGGATGTACACATCCCTGGTAGCTGCTTCATTCTTTCAGTGCAGCCCTGCTGGCTGGCTTCCAGCCTGGGGAATGGGTCTGCATTCCCACCTGTCTCTCTGGTTGCCCCTGGATGAACTCCATTCCTTTCTCACAGCCTTCTTTGTGGATCTCACATCCAGGTGGCCTTGTTTTTGCTGCAGAACTCTCGACCTCTTAGCTAGTGAGGCCTCCTTCCTGCTACCACTGCTGCAGCTGTCCTCACTAAGCACTTGATTGCTGAGCCAGCCCCCTTCTTTGTGATAAAAGCACCTTGGTTTATATTTTGTCGTTTTAATTAAACAACCCCAGCTGTGAATGGCACCATAAATCTTACTGGTAATTCCCACCACTTAACTTGGACTCTGCCAACTGTGAGAAGAACAGAGATGATCAAAGGGAGGTTTTTAAAGTTTGTTTCAGGTTTTTAGATTAAGCCTTTACCTAAACCTATGCAAGAAATCTATTCCTGTGATGACTTCTTGATTTTCTTTTGAACTAAAAGATGGTCTTCTAAAAATATTTTTTGGTTAATTTTTTTTTTTTAAATTTTGAAAGACCTAAGACATGCAAAAATAAATAAAGCGTAGTATATACTTTTGAACCTATTTTCAGGCTGAAAAAAATTTACTCCTACAGCTCTCTCTCTCTCTCTCTCATACTTTCATCTCCCTATTTCCCCTCCTACCCAGTACCACTGTTCTGAATCTAGTGGTTATCATCCACACACATGGCCTTGACTTTTACTATGTATGTTACTAAATAACACATAGTATTATTTTATGTGCTTTTAACTTTGTGTAAATGGCACAATGCAGTATATATTCTAGTGTGATTTGCTTTTTACATCATTAAATTTTTATTTTATTTTAATTTTTTTATTTTTTTTTTTTTATTTTTTTATTTTTTATTTTTTTGGTTTTTTTGTTTGTTTGTTTTTTTGTTTTTGAGAAGGAGTCTCACTTTGTCTCCCAGGCTGGAGTGCGGTGGCGCGATCTCGGCTCGCTGCAAGCTCCGCCTCCCGGGTTCACGCCATTCTCCTGCCTCAGCCTCCCAGTAGCTGGGACTACAGGCGCCCGCCACCACGCCCGGCTAATTTTTTGTATTTTTAGTAGATACGGGGTTTCACCGTGTTAGCCAGGATGGTCTCGATCTCCTGACCTCGTGATCCACCCGCCTCGGCCTCCCAAAGTGTTGGGATTACAGGCGTGAGCCACCTCGCCCGGCCACATCATTAAATTTTTAATCATTCATAGTTAAGCACTAGCTATCTTGGCTCCTCTTAAATACTCTGTTTTCTAATAGATGGCAGCATTGATTTTATATTGTCTAAGTGACATTCTTTGATCATTAAATCAACAGGGCCACCAGTTTTGGGTTGAGAGGCTTTCTCATCTATATTCTGACCCATGTTTGCTTATAAGGTTGCCTACCTTTTTTTCATTCTGGAACACACCCATGAACTTGTTGGGACCCACCAGCGGAAAGCAAGAGCTTTCCACCCCCATCCCGCTCCCTATTAACTATCCAGCTGCCCACCCACACCCAGCTTTCCTCCTCTTGATCATCATGGCCATTCTACACCTTCTCCGTGGAAGTAAAACATAACCCAAGATACTGTGACATTTGGGATCATTCTACCTTGCTTGAAAATACTTCTTCATGGATGGAACTTTGGAGTCTTTAGGCCACTGATGATAACTCTTCAAATGGCTAAGAACTTTGCTTTGCCAGCAAGTCATTCATTTGGCCATTCAGCAGACATTTATTGTTTGTCCACTGTGCCAGGTGTTAGTCATACATGGTAAGCAAATAAACATGGTCCTTGCCCTCATGGAACTCTTAGTGTAGTGAGGGAGACAGACATTAGTCAATCATATAAATAAGTGAAAAAGTTATTAACTGTGAACAATGCTATGAAAAAACATATATAATAGGGGGATTTTACCTGGGTGTGGGGTGGTGAGGGAAAGTGTGCCTTCCTAAGGAAATGATGATTTAACTGAGATCTAAGGACCATGTGGGAGTTAACTAGGGAAAGAGAAGAATAAATTATTCCAGGTCAATGCAAAGGTCTGGGAACAGGAGGGACACAGCATGTTCATGGTGCTGGCACCCCGAAAGGGGAAGGGGAGGGGCAAGTGTGAGATGAGCCTGGGGAGGTAGGGCCAGACCAGGCAGGGCCATGTGGGCCATGGAAAGCACTTTTGTCTTCAGCATAAAAACAATGGGAAGTGAATTGTTTCCTGTGTTTTATCTTTTCCTTTTTTTTTTTTTTTTTTCTAGTTTAAAAAGCAGAAACTCCTCCTAGAACTGGACCAGTATGCCCCAGATGTGGCTGAACTCATCCGAACCCCTATGGAAATGCGTTACATCCCTCTGAAAGTGGCCCTGTTGTAAGTATTCCCTGACAAAACAAGGCTTAGTGCCAACAAATGCGAGGAAAATCTGATGAGACTTTCCCATGTCGTTTGTTGTATTTTTGGAGATTTGCAATCTTAGTCATCAAGTATTTGCTGTAGTTCTGTTGCACAACTGGGTTCTGTTGTTCTGGCCAGCAAAAGAGACAGAGCCATTCTGTCTCTCTTGGGACAAAGACTCACACAGGGCTGTGTACAATCAAACCCTTCACAAATGCTTTTTGACTCCGTGCTGATCTGGGTTCCAGCCTACTTATAACCAGTGTTTCTAAAGAAAAAGTTTTTCAATTGTGATGTATAGATTGAATAAAAGTTTGGTTTTTATGTGACTGCCGTTTCAAGCAGCTCTTATGTTTCACGTACAGTATAGTCCCCCATTTGTAGCTCATAAAACTGAAGTGCCAAACAGATGCATTCCAGCTGGGTGACCCATGTGGAAGGCTGGAACTTATTGAGGCTCTGTGAAAGAATTCTCCAGGGAGTACCCAGTGCTACTGTTAAGTTGTACTCTTTTGGGTTATTCCCATTTATCTTCCTGAGATAGGCAAATGTGAATAATTATTATAATTATTCAATCCACTAACAGTCATTGAATATTAATAGTATACCAGTTTCTAGGGATATACAGTAAACAAGACAAACAAGTTTCCTCGTGGAAAAACACGCCCTTAGAACTTCAGAATTAGAAGGGGCCTTGTGAGACTCGTTTACTCAACCTTCTGCCTTGTGTGTGGATTTCCTATTCCCTGTTAGATGTCTACGCAGCTGCTGCTTGAATGTCACCTGCTATTTAGAAATGGCTTTTTTTTCTTCCCACCAAATAGTTTTAGACTATCAGTTCTAATCTATGTATTTCAGAAATCTTGGTGGGATCTACCTTAATAGAACCAGAAATTTAGCAACTTTATGAATCCCTTATGGACTTATATGTGTCCTGGGGGTAGTTTTGTAATAGCAGCAGCTGTTTCTTTAAAGATTAAGTAACAAGCCTGTCTGTAATTGCTGAAAAAAACCACCAGCAATTTCTAGGCCTTTGGCTGTAGGACTGCTAATCTCACAGTCGTGGGAGGTATTGGATTTAAGGTCTTTATTTGTGAATAATAATCATCATCTCTTCCTGAGACACTGGCATGTTTCTTCCTATCTGATAACCAGAATTATGTAACTAGTCTATCTTTTCACTTTGTCTGCCAGGAAACTCAGAGCCGAATTTGAAGCTGATTACTATAGTGCTGTAGAATACCCATTTGGTGGTCCTTCCATTGCCTTTACTGTCTTGTTTTATTTATGTTTTCCTTGCTCTTGATTATTTACTCATTTATTTATTTTGAGATGGAGTCTCGCTCTGTTGCCCAGGCTGGAGTGCAGTGGTACAATCTTGGCTCACTGCAACCTCCACCTCCCGGGTTCAAGTGATTCTCCTGCCTCAGCCTCGTGAGTAGCTGGGATTACAGGTACCCCCCACCACGCCTGGTTGTTTTTTGTACTTTTAGCAGAGATGGGCTTTCACCATGTTGACCAGGCTGGTCTTGAACGCCTGACCTCAAATGATCCACCCACCTCAGCCTCCCAAAGTGCTGGGATTACAGGCGTGAGTTATTGTGCCCAGCCGATTCTTTATTTCTATTTGTACTTTGCTATTATTTTTTATCTGTTCTTAGTTTTTTTGAGATGGAGTCTCACTCTGTCATTCAGGCTGGAGTACAGTGGTATAATCACAGCTCACTGCAGCCTCCACCTCCTGGACTCAAGTGATTATCCAACTTCAGCCTCCCAAGTATCTGGGACTACAGGTGTGGTTTTTATGTATTTTTTTTTAAGTAGAGACAGAGTCTTGCCATGTTGGCTAGGCTGGTCTCGAACTTGAGCTCAAGTGATCCACCCAGCTTGGCCTCCCAAAGTTCTGGGATTACAGGTGTGAGCCACCATGGCCAGCCTATTTTTTATTATCTGTTCTCTCTTTTTTTTTTTTTCTGAGACTGAGTTTCACTCTTGTTGCCCGGGCTGGAGTGTAATGGCTCCATCTCAGTTCACTGCAACCTCCGCCTCCTGGATTCAAGTGATTCTCTTGCCTCAGCCTCCCGAGTAGCTGGGATTACAGGCATGTGCCATCACGCCTGGCTAATTTTGTAGTTTTAGTAGAGACAGGGTTTCTCCATGTTGGTCAGTCTGGTCTCAAACTCCCGACCTCAGGTGCTCTGCCTGTGTTGACCTCCCAAAGTGCTGGGATTACAGGTGTGAGCCACCGCGTCTGGCTTGTTCTCATTTTAGCTGCCTCAAATCCTTTGTGGAAGCAGGATAGAAATAAATACAAACAATTTGCTATGACTATCTAAGATTTCCATACTCACAAGCATTTCGAATTCATTCTCTCAGTTCATTCCTTCCCACCTCAGGAAAACACTAGGTGTTTCAGCTTGACTCCTTCCTAGTGAGGGTCTGAATGTCCTTTGAAGTTCTGTGATGCCTGACTTGTTGAGCTCAGTAGATACTTACTCTGTCCTTGGGGTCTGGCTCAGTGGATTCTGCTTAACTGCCAAGAAGGCTGCGTCTAAGCTGCTTCAACTCTTAGATTGGCATGACCTGTGTCAGGGCTTAGGAACCTGACTGAGGAAAATGTACTTTCCTGGTTCTCAGAGGTAAATGGAGCTATTAAGATATGTGGCTCTGTGGGAATTGGTAGAATTTTATCATTTTTTGAAATCTAAAATAGTAAAAACATTTATAGGGCTAGAAAGACCTGATTTTGAATAGATTTATTTTATTAGTTTGTGAGAATTTGGGCAAGTCCTTTTGCCACTGAGTCTCAGTTTCCTCATCTGCAAAACTGGAATGATGTTATTGCGAGTTACAGAATCTCTGTGATTAAATACAGCAGTTTTGTATGTACCCCACAGCACAGAATAGGCAGTCCATGTTCAGTACCTTTTACTTACCAGCCCCAACCCCCACCCTATTCTCTTCTACTTGGGGGAACTCATTTCTAAGAAGCTGCCTTCCTTTGCGTAAGCTTTTAGTAAGTCTCTTGGAACTTGCTGGCTGTAATGGCGAGGGTTCCTTGGTCAGGATTACTAATGCCAAATATGTTTGTTCTTCCCCAGCTATCTCTTAAATCCTTACACGATTTTGTCTTGTGTTGCCAAGTCTACCTGTGCCATCAACAACACCCTCATTGCTTTCTTCATTTTGACTACGATAAAAGGTAAGGCCCTGAAGGGAGAGTACAAAGCTCGATCCCTGATTTATGCAAGATTTTGTAACACTTATGCTGTGGTTTTGTTTTTTTTTGTTTTTTTTTTTAATGCAACACTTAAAAACATTTTAAAAAATTACACAAGTATTACAAGATTATTTAGAAAATGTAGACAAGGCAGGAGAAAAAAAATTAAAACATCTTAAAAACTTAACTGCTCAGAGAGTCACTGTTAACATAGTTTTAAAAAAAAGTTCTAGGCCAGGTGTGGTGGCTCATACCTGTAATCTCAGCACTTTGGGAAGCTGAGGCAGGAAGATCACTTGCGCCCAGCCTGGGGAGCATAGCAAGACTTTGTCTCTGCAAAACATAACAAATTAGCCCAGCACAGTGGCATGTACCTGTAGTCCCAACTACTCGAGAGGCTGAGGCAGGAGGATTGCTTGAGCTTGCAAGTTTGAGGCTGCAGTGAGCTGTGATCATGCCACTACACTCCAGCCTAGTTGACAGGGTGAGACCTTATCTCTTAAAAAAAAATCTAAAAAGGTTCTAAAAGGCTTATGATTAGAATAGCAGCCTTCCTCTTTCTTCCTAACCCTAGTTCAGCTTCTTTGAAGCAACTGCTTTCTGGCTTTTGCTAGTATTCCATATTTCTAAATAAGACCTTATATTGTATTTCCTGAATTACAAATTTTAGACATTATTTATTGCACTCCCATCATGGACAGTGATAAAGATTTAGCTCTTTGGGGCCAAGTACGGTGGCTCACGCCTGTAATCCCAGCACTTGGAGGCCAAGGCAGGCGGATTGCCTGAGGTCGCGAGTTCGTTACCAGTCTGACCAACATGGTGAAACCCCGTCTCTACTAAAAATACAAAATCAGCCAGGCATGGTGGTGGGCGCCTGTAATCCCAGCTACTCAGGAGGCTGAGGCAGGAGAATTATTTGAGCCAGGCAGGTGGAGGGTGCAGTGAGCCGAGATCATGCCACTGCATTCCAGCCTGGGTGACAAAGCGAGACTCCATCTAAAAAAAAAAAAAAAAAAAAAAATTAGCTCTTTGGTACCAATATCCCCTTTTCTCCTTTGCCTGATTTTCCTATAATAGTTACACCATAGTTTCTTGTTTGTTTGTTTTGTCTTGTTTTGTTTTCGAGACAGGGTCTCACTCTGTCACTCAGGCTGGAGTGCAGTGGCACAGTCATGGCTCTCAGAAGCCTTGACCTCCCCAGCTCGGGTGATCCTCCCACTTCAGCCTCCTGAGTAGCTAGGACTACAAGCGCCCGCCATCATGCCTGGCTAATTTTTGTATTTTTTGTAGAGATGGGGTTTTGCCATGTTGCCCAGGCTGCTGTCGAACTCCTGGACTTAAGCCATCCACCCTCCTTGGCCTCCTGAAATGTCAGGATTACAGGCATGAACCACCGCACCTGGTCGACATCATAGTTTTTATTGAATCAATATCAGCATCTATATTTTATGACACTGTATGTGTTATTCCACTGCTGGGCATAGTAGTAACTATGACTACTTTTTTCTTCCGTGTACTACCTTTTATTTTTCCTGGGATTAGTAATTGTCTTTTATTGCTTGTTTGGTTTTTTTGCTTAGTTTTTGGGTACCAATCACTGTTTTTGTTCCCTAGTTGCTGCATTAGATCTGTCAAGTACCTAACATTTTTTTTTTTTTTTCTTTTAACACTTAAACACGTCAAATAGTTTATAGGTTTTATTGTTTTTCTGGAGATTTTCCTCACACATCTTTCATCGTACCCCAGTCTGTCCTGATTGTTCTCTGGGCCTGGTATAAAGCTGTCATACTGGAACTTACCTTCATAAATCTCCTCTTCTGTATCCCTCCTCTCCTGGATTCCTTCTCCTTTTTATTGATTGTTTTCTGTTTTTCTGAAGTACTTTCTCAGTAGTTGTCTAAGAAAGGGTGTATGAAGGCTGGGCACAGTGGCTCACACCTGTAATCCCAGCACTTTGGGAGGCCCAGGCAGGTAGATCACGAGGTCAGGAGTTTAAGAGCAGCCTGGCCAAGATTGTGAAATCTCATCTCTACTAAAAACACAAAAAATTAGCCAGGCGTGGTGGTGGGCATCTGTAATCCCAGCTACTTGGGAGGCTGAGGCAGAGAACTGCTTGAACCTGGGAGGCGGAGGTTGCAGTGAGCCAAGATCGCACCACTGCACTCCAGCCTGGGTGACAGAGTGAGACTCCGTTTCAAAAAAACAAAAAAAAAGGTTGTATGAGATATATATTTTGAGTCATTCCATGTCTAAAAAATATCTTTCTTCTGGTTTAGCACCAAATTAATAGTTGGGTAGGATTGAGAATTCTAGACTCGAATAACTTCTCCTTTAGAATTTTGAAAGCATTGCTTCATTGTCTTCTAGTATCTTGGTAGCTATTGAGCCGTTTTATGGTCATGGATATAACCCAGTTTTTTTTTTTCCTGAAATATTTAATATCTTCTGGCCAGGCACAGTGGCTCAAGCCTGTAATCCTAGCACTTTGGGAGGCTGAGGCAAGAGGATCTCTTGAGCCTAGGAGTTTAAAACCAGCCTGGGCAACATAGTAAGACCTCATCTTTACAAAAAATGAACAAAATTAGCTGGGTATGGTGACATGCGCCTGTAGTCCTAGCTACTTGGGTGGCTGAGGCAGGAGGGTCACTTGAGCCCAGGAGGTTAAGACTACATTGAGCCAAGATAGTGACACTGCACTCTAGCCTGGGTGACAGAGCAAGACCCTGCCTCAAAAAAAGGAGAAGAAAAATTAAGCATCTTCTTTTTATCCTGAATGTTTTGAAATTTTATGATGCTATGTCTGGACATGGGTCTTTTTAAATTCATTATGTGGAGCACTTGGTAGGCCCTTTCAGTATGGAAACTAGTGTCTTTAATTCTAGAGGGTGTTCCTGAACAACTTTTCCAAATTCCACCTCTGTTTTCTCTATCCTCTTGTTTTGTATGTTTATTGGATGTTGGATTTTCTTGATTGATCAAGTATGCATATTTTATTTTCTATTGTTTTTCCCATCATTTTTACTTACTTTCTCTTACTTTTTCTGGGACCTTTCCTTGTTTTTATCTTCCAGCTCCTCTGTTGACTTTTTAATTTTATTTATTACATTTTTCTACATTTACACCTGGTCTCTAGTTGTTTCTTTGAGGCATCCTATTTTTATTTTATCACCACAGTATCCTCTGTTATATCTCTGATTATACATACATCTTTTCAGTTTCTGTTTGTTCCAAGCATAGTCTCTTTGTTTTCCTGGTATTTTTTTTTTTAACTGTTTGTTTTGGGAGGATTTCTTCCATATGATTTTCTTATATGTATGGCAGTCCTGGCTATCTGTTTCTATTTAAGAGTGAGACATGGCCTGGCACAATGACTCACACCTATAATCCCAGCATTTTGGGAGGCTGAGGTGGGAGGATTGCTTGAGGCCAGGAGTTCAAGACCAGCCTGGACAACATAGTGAGACCTCGTCTCTCCAAAAAAAAGAAATTAGTCTGGTGTGATGGTACTTGCCTATAGTCCCAGCTACTCAGGAGGCTGAGGCAGAAGGATCGCTCGAGCCTAGGAGTTTGAGGCTGCAGTGAGCTATGATTGTGCCACTATACTCCAGCTTGGGTGACAGCCATCTGTAAAAAAATAATAATAAAAATTTTTAAATGAGACACTAACATATTGACTGGAGAGTCCGTGAATGGGCAGGGATTGTTGGTGGATCATTTTCACTGTAGCGGGGATCAGGCAGTGGGCTGGCCTCTTTCTTTGGGTCAGGGGCATTTACAAATGTCATCATCTGCATGTTTTATTTTGCTTTGAAGCTATTCAGTTTTCCCAAAGAGGAATCCTCTAAAGTCCTGTCTGGGGTGGCAGAGTTAGGGCTTTTTTGGGGGGTGGAGAGTGCATAAGACTAGCTGCTGGAGTTGTGAGAGCAGCAACAGGGAAGGTGGCTGGTTTCAGTCTGGAGACTTTATTTCACCTCATTGCTTTTCAGCCCACACCTCTCCTTAGCCCATTACTGTGCAAAGTAGTTCCTAGACTTGTGCCCTTTCTCCAGTTAGCTTTCTCCAGAACTGAGGTCTTCTGTGGGTAGAGTAGAAAGTTAGAGGGATGGGTTATGCGGCAATGGCCATTTGGCTGCACATGGTTGGGATAACACCTGTTGTTCTGAGTGGTCTGTATATAAACTTTCAACTTGATTTTTTTTCTCTATGCCTTACCGCCACTTCCCATAGCACCTGATGCACTCTAGTGCTGAATTTCTCAGAAGTTCTGTGGGGTGAGTTGGCTGATTTTTATTAGTAGTTCTCTTTGTAGGCCACTGTGCTGTAATTTCTTCCACATCACCAAGTGATTTATTCTTCTCTCACCTGCTTTATATTTTTTCACTATTGTATTAAAGTTGGTTTTGCTATAATCTCCTTTTATTTTCTTTGTGGTTTAATATGGTTTTAATCTTTTGTTTTCATTTTAGTGACATTGTTGACGGGAGAGATGATAAACACATGTGATCAATCTGTTATTTTTAACTAAAAGTTCCTCTGTAAGCATTTGGGTTATATATTTCCAGATTTTTCCTACATTTTTCCCTCCAGACTTTTAAATGTTGTATCAATTAGCTAGTACCACAAAAATGTTAATAAACCACTCCAGAATTCAGTAGCTTAAAACAACAACAAGTGTTTACTTAGCTCATACATCTGTAAGTCAGCAAGGAGTCAGCTGATCTAGGTTGGACATGGCTCGTCAGTTGGCTGGTTACATGGGCTTCATTTATGCATCAGTGACTGGCTGGAGTTGGCTAATCTAGGTTGGGCTCTGCTCCACATGGCTGTCATCCTCTTGGGCCAAGGGATAGACCTAGGTATGTTCTTTTCATAGCATTGGCAGAAGCACAATGGTGAGCAAGCCTAGTCACGCATGTGCTTTTTAAGTTCCTGGTTGCATCACATGTGCTGATATCCCATTGATCAAAACGTAACACATGGCCCGGTGTGGTGGCTCACACCTGTAATCCCAGCACTTTAGGAGACTGAGGCGGGTGGATCATGAGGTCAGGGGTTCAAGACCAGCTTAGCCAAGATGGTGAAACCTCGTCTCTACTGAAAATACAAAAATTAGCCAGGCATAGTGACAGGCACCTGTAATCCCAGCTACTCAGGAGGCTGAGGCAGGGATTGCTTGAACCCAGGAGGCGGAGGTTTCAGTGAGCCGGGACTGCGCCACTGCACTCCAGCCTGGGCAACAGAACGATAGTCCATCTCAAAAAAAAAAAAAAAAGTTACACGTGGCTGAGCCCAGGGGTGGAGATTTCCATCCTGTTCACAACAGGAAGGCACTGCAAAGTTGTATAGCGAAGGGCCTGGACATGGTGGGGGTGGGGAGAAATTGGGGCCAATAATACAACCTACTGCATATAACATATATCAATAAATGTCTAATTTATTTATTTATTTATTTTTTTGAGACAGTCTTGCTCTGTCTCCCAGGCTGGAGTGCAGTGGCATGATCTCAGTTCATTGTAACCTCTGCCTCCTGAGTTCAAGTGATTCTTGTGCCTCAGCCTCTCAAGTAGCTGGGATTACAGGCACACACCACCATGCCCGGCTAGTTTTTGTATTTTTAGCAGAGACAAGGTTTCACCATGTTGGTCAGGCTGGTCTCGAACTCCTGACCTCAAGTGATCCTCCTGCTTTGGCCTCCCAAAGTGGTGGGATTACAGGTGTGAGCCACTGCGCCCAGTTCTAGTCTATCATTTTTAATGGCTGCATATTCATTTTATGAATATAGAAATTCTTTAATCAATGTATATATCATTAAATATTTAGGTGATTTTCCAATTTTTAGCTGTTTAAATATTACAGTTAACTTTCTAATGTACAGCAATTTTTGCACTCATGTTTAGTTATTATAATGTCCTAGAAATAGAAATATTTGCCACTTTTTAACAATTTCTGGAATGAATTTATTGATTTTTTTCCTTTTTGTGGATGATGGGGTCTCACTGTGTTGCCCAGGCTGGTCTCGAACTCCTGGGCTCAAGCTGTCTTCCCACCTTTACCTCCTTAAGTGCTGAGATTACAGGCGTGAGCCACCACACCCAGTTGGATTTCTGAAATTTATTGCCACATTTATACTCCCATAAGAAACGTGCAGGAGTCCTTGTATTTGTACAGTTTTTTTTTTTTTTTTTTTTTTTGAGACGGAGTCTCGCTCTGTCGCCCGGGCTAGAGTGCAGTGGCGCAATCTCAGCTCACTGCAAGCTCCGCCTCCCGGGTTCACGCCATTCTCCTGCCTCAGCCTCCCGAGTAGCTGGGACTACAGGCGCCCGTTACCACGCCCGGCTAGTTTTTTGTAGTTTTTAGTAGAGACGGGGTTTCACCGTGTTAGCCAGGATGGTCTCGATCTCCTGACCTCGTGATCCACCCGTCTCGGCCTCCCAGAGTGCTGGGATTACAGTCTTGAGCCACCGCGCCTGGCCTGTACAGTATTGTTAAATAGTTCGTGTGCTCGGGAAGTAAAGAGTAAAAAGTTTTACGCAGAACCTTTTACTTAGAGTTTGCTTACCTTTTCTGGGGTGGCACACGAGGATGCCTTAGGTCTTTATAAGAGATTGTTTCTCTTGGAATGCTTATGAGTGGTCTTTCTGTAGGCCTATTAGTTTAATTTATTATTGGGTTACTTAAAATGGTTTGATATTGCATAGCCTGAATTGTCTTGTTCTTGAAGATTGTGGTCATTTTTGTCAGAAACAACTCTTAACAGTAAATACTCTGCTGTCTGTGAATACTCCCTGCCTCAATCCCTGTTTCCAGAGTGTCAGGTTCAGATAGGTTGTCATTTATCAGGGTGTCTGGTATCCGTAAAAATAAAGAATATACGCAGCAGTCTGGCAGAAGGGACCAAGTACTGGCCTTTGGAAATGTCACCTTTAAAATAGCCGAGTGCAAAGATAGAGAAACTGAAGACATGCCCTCAGAAGGTGCATGTTTATTTGTTTCCCTAGGAGTCGCACATAAAAATGTAAAGTATGCCATTAAAAAAATATATTTTATGCCCTGTAAGTCAATGATAAGGTTTTTGTTTGGGGAAGAAAAACATGTAAGTTTTATGTATCTCTTTCACAGCCATGTTTTTTTTTTTGTTTCACAGAGCAAAAAAATGTTTTATATCACTCTAGATTTTTGTTTAATGAATTTATAGACATTTTCATAATGTTATATACATAATTTTGTTTTACTTTTATCACTTATTAAAAAATTCAGACCTACAAATTGAAAAGTAAGTCTTTCATCACCCTGCCCCACCTCCACTTCAGTTCCTCTTGCGTATTTGTTATGAGGTTCCAGCCCTTCTCTTTTGTTGAACATTTGTTTTCCAGTATATGCTACTGTAAATAACTCACCAACAACATTTCTAATCTGTTAAAATATTTGAAGAGTTCTATTTTAGCTAGGTCTCTGAACCACTCTAGCTCTTTGAGTGTTTTAGTAATCTCTGCTAACAGTATATATAATAAAGTTAGTTCAGTTGTAAATTCTGCAAGTTATATTTCTGCAGTTCACATTTTACTGCATATTAATAAAATTATTTAATAAAATTAATGTAGGAATAATTTTATTTTAAAAAAGAAAATATTTGTGAAAATTCACAAGAAAAGGAGTATAAATCACGGAAAATTATGGAAAAATATTCAACTCCATGGATAATTAATAAAGAAAAGCCAATTGAAATTTTAAAACTTTTGAACACTTTTTTTTTTGCCTTGGAAATTGGTAAAGATTTTGGAAGCTAATTCTCAGTTCTGGCAAAGGTTCTATCAAATAAGTATTTTCCCACACGGAAGTTGGCAGATAAATTTGTACAACCATGGGCAGTCTTAAAATGTTTGGAGTTTTTAAAAATTTTATTTATTTTTCTAACACTATCCACCTGAGGATAAAATGTTTGTAGTTTTGATTTTTTATTCTACTTTTGAGAACCTATCCTAAACTAATGCAGAAATATAGACACAAAGCTTTATGGTGCAAAGTTATTAATTGCAGAATTATTTATAATCACTGGAAAAATTATAAAATACTTTAGAGGGGAGTGGTTAAGTAAAATACGGTTTACCCATGTAGTAGGATATTATGCACATGATATTTAAATATAATTTTAAACTATGTGAAAATGTTTTTTTAAAACAATGTAAAATTTTATCTATCTATCTATATATCTATATATATATATTTTAATCTAATTTTATTTTTTGGAGACAGGGTCTTACTCTGTCACCCAGGTCACCTAGGCTGAAGTGCAGTGGCACAGTCACAGCTCACGGTAATTTCACACTTCTATACTCAAGTGATCTTCCCACCCCAGCCTCCCATGTAGCTGAGATGAGAGGCATGCACCACCATGCCTGGTTGATTTTTTTTTCTTTCTTTTTTTTTCTTTTTGAGACAGAGTCTTGTTCTGTTGCCCAGGCTGGAGTGCAGTGGTGTAATCTCAGAATTTTTTAAGTTTTTTGTAAAGACCAGATCTTACTCTGTTGTCTAGGTGGTCTTGAACTCTAGGCCTCAAGCAATCCACCTGCCTCAGCCTTCCAAAGTGCTGGGCTTACAGGTGTGAACACCCATGCCCAGCATTTTAATGAATCTCAGCTATGTAAAAGCAACAAAAATAGTTAGAAAATAGATCCCAAAAGGATAATACGTGTTCCTGTAGAATAAGTTCATGGGTGAGTTTATTTCTTTTCATATAGATATTGATATAGTTTTTTTTTTTTTGAGATGGAGTTTCGCTCTTGTTGCCCAGGCTGGAGTGCAATGGCGCGATCCTGGCTCACTGCAACCTCTGCCTCCCGGGTTCAGGTGATTCGCCTGCCTCAGTCTCCTGACTAGCTGGGATTATAGGCATGTACCACCACGTCCAGCTAATTTTGTATTTTTAGTAGAGACAGGGTTTCTCCATGCTGGTCAGGCTGGTCTCGAACTCCCGACCTCAGGTTATCCACCCGCCTTGGCCTCCCAAAGTGCTGTGATTACAGGCGTGAGCCACCACGCCCAGCCTCATATGTTTTTTTCCAAATTTCTTCAGTGAGTACATAATTAAAAACTAAATTAAATTAACTTAATTGATAAGAAGATAGGGGCAGTGGAAGTAAACTTGGCAGTGCTCCCCAGACTTCCATGGAGCAGATACATCACAGAAGGGAGTGACCTTGTTTGCTCTGTCCCCTTGACTCTTGCTGCTTGCTTTCCCCTGGCTTCCTTTGTGGCAGCCCAGGGTTGCCTGGGACACTCTGAGAGACACAGGCCAGGACAAGGTCTGGGCCATTGTATTGTGATGTCCTTATTGGAGTGTTGGCTGGGAAACACAGGTCTTTGGGCAGGGTTGATATTAGTTTAGTAGAGCAGCTTAAGTTTCACTTTGAAGGCTGTTGCTTGGGCAAAGTGTACTCTGCCTTTCAGTGAGCTAATTAAAAACTCCCTCACTGGGAAGTAGTCTTCATTAGGCTTTAAAAAGGAAAACAAACAAACAGATGCTAATAGGTGGTCCTGCCTTTTCACTGTTGGTGTTTGTCAACAGTGAGATATTCCCAACTAGAAATTCTTGAAATTTGCCACCTAAGCGTTCTTCTAGCTTTCCTTATGCCACCAAAAAAGGCCATGTGACAGGACTTGCTTGCCAAGGAGAAAGAAGGATCAGTGCTATCAGAAGGTATTCAAGCATGATTAAGAGTCCAGGCTGCTCTCGTGTTAGACTGATCTGGTGGCTAATCCCAGCTCCACTGTTTCCTGGCTCTGTCACCTTGGGCAAGTCACTTAACAGTTCTAAGCCTCAGTTTCCTTATGTGTAGCATGGGGATGAAAGAGTGTCTACCTTATAGAGTGAATGTAAAGAATGAATGGTATGGCAAATGGTATGGAGGCATGTAGTAACTGCTCAGGTGGTAGTGGTTGCTATTCTTAATAGTATCCTCCCTTTCAAAAGATCCTTCTGAGCTCTGACCATGTCACTGATCCAGTGAGCTCTGACCACGTCACAGCACTCCAATCTGGACAACAGAGCGAGACTATGTCTGTAAAAAAAACTTAAAAAACAAAAGAGACCTCATGATTGTTAGCATCCTTATAGGCCTTATAGGGAGGCCTGGGAGGTTTCAATGAGGTTCTCTTCCTGGAGCCTAGCCTTAGAGGAACAATGGAAGAGTGATGATCCTGAGGCCTGGTGATCCCATCACTTCCAGTTGAGGTTCCTGTGGGCCAAAGCCCTGCCAATGGAAGGAGTCATAGAGGACTCAAGGACCCAGTTTTTGTCAGGTCAACCCAACTTCAAAGCCTGCTTATTCTAATTACCAGCTCTTTAGCCTTGAGCAAATCATGCAGCCTCAAGAGCCTCAATTTGATCCCAGAATATCTACCTTCTAGAGATAGCGGAGGAATAAATAAGAAATATAAAATGCTTAGCATGCTTCCTTAGCAGAATCCACTCAATAACTAGTTGCTCTGCCTATTGTTTTTTTTATGGTGCAGACAGATTGAGATCAAGAGGGTGGCACAGTGATGCAGTCAGAACATGGGGTCTGAAGTAAAACCATTTGGTTTAAATCCTGTTGCTCTCATTCACTAGTTTCGTGACCCCAGGCAAATAACTTATCTGTCTTTCAGTTTCATTATCTGTAAAATGGGGACAGTAATTGTATCCACTGCATGGAATTATTGAAAGGACTAAATGACTTAAGGCAAGTAAAGTGCTTACAGTCATGGCTGGAACAGAGTAAGTGCTCAATAAATTATCATCGTTATCACTGATATGTACTCAGCTCTGAGAGAGGCTGCCTTGTTAAAAGAGCACACTTGGCAAGGAATGTAATACATTGGCCCTGCCCCCAGGAATGCCTCCTCCTCCTGGGCAGTCTCACTTGTTGCCCCAGACCCTGGTGCAACTTCCTCTTCTGATAGTCCTGTGGGACCTGAGCCCTTTTGACTACATTCCAGTGTGTCTCTGCCTGTCTTGGTACAGGTCATCATCTGTGACCCAATCTCTTTGTTCTCTGATTACTCCACTTGAAGTCCCTGTCCTGAACCAGTCCCCATGGCCCCACCTCATTACATTCCTGCTCAGTCCTGTAGCTGTGCCGCCCACCCAGGCCCAGATCACTGTAAGGTGCAGTCCCTGGAGGCAAAGTATTACCCCAGGTCTTGCTGAGGCTTGTTTTGGCCCCCACCCTGACACAAATAGAGAGTTAGAAGACATATTCAAAGCTAGATTGAGTAGATAATGAAATTTCCTGATACTACAGCCAATGTACATACACATTTGACCGATTTACTCTAATATCCCTAGGATAAAGCTAAATATCAAGGCTTGTATAGAAAGCCTAGTGCCTGTGCATCTGGGCTGCCCTAGATAATGGTAGGTTATATCATTTTGGGGTAAAACTCTTAGTCTTCTTGGCACAGTTCCTTTTGGTTAGGCGAGCGTGATGCCCTAGCTCTTGCCCACATGAGGCTGCCATTGCAGACATGATTTCAGGTATCCTGTCTGGGCCTGTAGGTAGATGTTTTTGGATGACTGTGCAAGCTAAGCCCTCCGTGATCTGACTCCTACCTGCTTGCTGAGACTTTTTGGATTGTAACTTTTTAAATTTTTTTAGACGGAGTCTCGCTCTGTTGCCCAGGCTGGAGTGCAGTGGCATGATCTCGGCTCACTGCGACCTCCACCTCCCAGGTTCAAGCGATTCTCCTGCCTCAGCCTCCTGAGTAGCTGGGACTACAGGCGCCTGCCACCATGCCCAGCTAATTTTTGTATTTTTAGTGGAGATGGTGTTTCACCATATTGGCCAGGCTGGTCTTGAACTCCCGACCTTATGATCCACCTGCCTCGGCCTCCAAAGTGCTGGGATTACAGGCGTGAGCCACCACACCCAGCTGGATTGTAACTTTTTATTGAAGTATGACATATATACAGAAAAATATATAACTCGTTAGTGTACAGATACATGAATTTTCACAAAACGGTGAATAACCAGCACCCAGATTAAGAAACAGTGGTACTAGCATCCACAGGAACTCCTTTTGTGTTCTCTTTCCAGTCACTCCTCCCAGCTCTTGCCCTGTTTTGGCTATATTGAGCTAATTACAGTACCCACCCCCTACCCCAGCACACCGTTCTCTCTTGCCCTGCTGCCCGTGCACAGCCTTGGACTGCCCGGCCTCACCTACTCATTGTTCAAAACTCAGGTGTCAGCCTCCCCTGATGGGCTAGGTCTGCTTCCTTTGTACTTTCCTCCTCTATTTTGTAATTGTTTACTGGCAGCTGCCTGAGGATGGAGACTATCTGAGTCACCAGGTTTCCTGGCACCCAGCACACTCTTCGTATAGAGCAAACTCCAGAAATGTTTGCTTATTGCACAGTTTGTTTAAAATATTTGAAGTCACTTCTCACTTTCCTTGATCTTCTCTGACTCTGCCCCAAGCACATATCATTCCTCCTCTGCCTTCCTAACTCCTTTTTACCCCTTCTAGCTTTTTTCAAAACACATAGCGCTTTCTGGGTCTCCTGCCTGCCTCCATACTCACCCTCACTTTTGCTCAGGCTGTGCGTATGCCCCGTCCACACCTGTCCCAGCATCCCACACCCAGATTTCCCACACACCAACCTACTGACTGTTGCAGCACCATGTTTCTGCCCCCAGACTGCGGGCCTCAGCCATGCAATAGTTCACAGAGAGCATTCTCTGGGCCAGCCCCCTGCCACAACAAACCTTCAGTTGCTATTCTGCAGGCTCTGCTTTATTTGAGTCAGATTTATTTTGTGTTTTGCCCATGTTCATGACTGTGTATTATACTTCATAAGTTTTTCTTCCTCAAGAACATTGGTTTCCTTTAATATTCTTGTATTTTTAAAAAAGATTTCATATGTATTGCTGAATGATATTCATTCATTCATTTCTTCATTTGTTCATTTATCACATGTGCCAGGAACTGTGCTAGGTGCTGGAGAGCCAAAGTTAAGATAAATGTATTGCCCTTGAGAAACTCACAGAGAAATGGGGAGAGAGAGAGAAACATATGCAGATTATTATAAGATAGCATTGGTATTGAATGAGATAGGCTTATTAACACAGAGATTAAGAGTGGGTACCGGAGTCAGCTATGTGGTTTTGGTCACATTACTGAAGCTTTCTGTTTGTGTGTCTTGGTTTCTTGACCTGTAAAATGGGTAGAATGTGTGGTTTTTATCTCAGTAAAGCTGTTATAAGGAGCAGAAATAGAGCTTTCACAGGGCTATTGTGATGTTTCCTGAGGACCTTTTTGAGTTAGAAACTGTTCTCGATGCAGAGGATACAGTACAGTGCCTGGCACCTAGGAAGTGATCCATAAATGTCAGCTATAATCACGGTTTACGTTACCACCTTTGTTTGGGCTCATAGACAAAGTGACCTTTCACCTGGCTATCGAAGGAATGGTTTCTACTAGAAAAAGGGCAGAGAAGGGTGGCTTAGGCAGAAGGAATAGCCTAAGAACAGACACAGAAGAATGAAACAGCATGATGTTTTCAGAAATTGGGAATAGTCCAGTGTAGCTGGAGGACAGGGCGTGTGTGGAAGAGTGGTGAGAGGTGAAACTGGAGAAATGAGACCCAGTGGTGAAGGGTCTTGTTTGCTGTTGGAGTTTAGACTTAACCCGATAGATGAAATGGAACCATCAGAAGCCTTTAAAGACTGGCTTGCCACAATCTGAACTGCTTTAGAAGGCTCCTTTGGTGCTTCTGTGGATGGACTTGGTTGAGAGGCAATTGGGAGACCGCTAAGGAGGAGAGGGAAAGGCTGCTGGAGAGAGATGATGAGAGCAAGAATTGAAGGGATAAATGCTCCAGAGGTGGATCCGCAGGGCTTGGTGACTGGTGGAGGAAAGAACATGGGAGCTGGAGGGTGAAGGGTTGCCAGGGTATCTGGCTAGTTGTTGATGCCGGTTACCGACAAAGAATAGCAGGAGGAACAGATTTTTCCTTCCCAAAGACTACTTCAGTCTATGGAAGGAAGACTGCTTCTTCCTGATCCTAGGAGCAAGTATTCTAAAACTCACAAGTCCATTCGACTAGGCTGTGAGCCTCTTTTTCTCTCTTGGGCCTTATAAACAGTCAGTTTCAGACAAGCAATTATTAACCTCAGGCAATTAGGGCAGGAGATGGCTGTGCTTATTTCACTCCTTGTGTCTCCTCAGGGAGAGAGAGGAGAAAGTCATGTGTTTGTTTTCACCATACTGTGTGAATGGATGGAGTTGGAGCATTAGCCTCCATCCTCTGGTAACAGACACAAGGACCTCTTCTCTTGCCTACTCCCAATCCATAGAGAACCATGTTAAGTTAAAAAGTTCTTTTCAGTGTTTTCCCTCTCTTGGCCAGTTTCCCACCAAAACATTCAGATTTTTGACCCAATGAAAGAATCAATCCCTAGCTCACTCTAGCTGTTGGGCTCCAGAACAGCACCTTTCCCACTACTGCCACCTCCCTATCCCAGAGTGACCTGGTTCTGAGTCTAAAGTCTGTGGCTCAGCAGATGTGTGCATGCCACTGCTGGTGTCACAACTTAGCTGAGCATGATCCTGTTCCTACACAGTCGTAATTATGAGTACCCTGGATACAGGACATCATGACTGGCACTGTCAATATGGCGAGACATCCCCCCTCTCCATAGAATTCTGTCCTGTTACTTCTAGCTTCTTTCTTTCTCTGCCTCCCTTCTACTTTCTGTCAGCTAGGGTTTTTCTAGCTGATGAGTTTCTTTGGTTTGAAGAATAAAGCACACAGAGTTCTTTTCTCTCCACTCCCTTGTCTGTGAAGTTGTCATGTTTATAACCCTTTGTCTTCCAAGGTAGTTTTTAGATGTTTCAAGTATACAGACCACTTTGGTGGCAAAAGATCTCGTCAATTATCTCTTCCTGTTTGTCTCTAGAGCTGGATTAGCAGAGAGGTAAAACTCCTTGGACTGGAGTGACTGGTTCCTCCTTTTATGAAACACCATTGAGAGGATGTGTTATTTTTATTTTTTTATTGAAACAGGGACTTACTCTGTCACCCAGGCCGGAGTGCAATGGTTCAGTCTTAGCTTACTGTGGCCTCAACCTCTAGAGCTTAAATGATCCTACCACCTCAGCCTCCTAAGTAGTTGGGACCACAGGTGTGTGACACCGCAACCAGCTTATTTTTTTTATTTTTATTTTTGTAGAGATGGGGTTTCACTATGTTGCCCAAACTAGTCTCTAACTCCTGGGTTCAAGCAGTCCTCCCACCTTGGCCTTTCAAAGTGCTGGGATTACATGTGTGAACCACCATGCCCAGCCTGTTATTTTCAGTAAATAGTTGACCCCACACTAATGAGAGTGAGCATGGATATTGTCATTTTAGAAAACATCATTACAAGACACCTGTTGGGCTTTATACCTTGGACCATCAATTGCACCCTACTGATTTCTGGGCCACTTGGAAACTCCTGTTGTAAACTAGGGCTCTCTATCCTTAGTTTTAGAGTATCCTCTTGTCTTAAGGGAATAGCTATTTTTTCAAAGAAGTTAGCTTTTTTCTAATGACAAAAACAAAGCATGTTCATTTTAGAAAGTTTAGAAAATGCAGTGAAGCAAAAATGAAAAATTGTTCATAATTTTCACTACCCAGAGATAACCACTATGAACTTTGTGGCCTTGGCTTTTAGTCTTCTATTTATTTACTTATTTTTGGTAGTCTGAGACTGGGCAATTTACAAAAGAAAGGTTTAATTGGACTCATAGTTCCACATGGGTGGGGAAGGTCTCACAATCATGGCGGAGGGCAAAAAGCACTTCTTACATGGCAGTGGCAAGAGAGAATGAGGAAGAAGCAAAAGCGGAAACCTCTGATAAACCATTAGATCTTGGGAGACTCATTCACTATTACGAGAATAGCGTGGGAAAGACCAGCTCCCATGATTCAATTACCTTCCCCTGGGTCCCTCCCATAACACATGGGAATTCTGGGAGATACAATTCAAGTTGAGATTTAGGTGGGGACGCAGCCAAACCATATCATTCTGCCTCAGCCCCTCCAAATCTCATGTCCTCACATTTCAAAACCAATCATGCCCTCCCAACAGTCCCCCAAAGTCTTAACTCATTTCAGCGTTAGCCCAAAAGTCCACAGCTTAAAGTCTCATCTGAGACAAGGCAAGTCCCTTCTGCCTATGAACCTGTAAAATCAAAAGCAAATTAGTTACTTACTAGATACAAGGGGGGTATAGGCATTGGGTAAATACAACCATTACAAATAGAAATTGGCCAAACCAAAGGGGCTACAGGCCTCATGCAAGTTGGAAATCCAGCAGGGCAGTCAATCTTAAAGTTCCAAAATGATCTTCTTTGACTTCATGTCTCACATCTGGGTCATGCTGATGTAAGAGGGGGCTTCCCACGATCTTGGACAGCTCCACCCTTGTGGCTTTGCAGGGTATAGCCTCCCTCTCAGTTGCTTTCACAAGCTGGTGTTGAGTGTCTGTGGCTTTTCCAGGCCCACAGTGCAAGCTGTTGGTGGATCTACCATTCTGGGATCTGGAGGACGGTGGCTGTTTTCTCAGCTCCACTAGGTGGTGCCCCAGTAGGGACACTGTGTGGGGGCTCCAACCTCACATTTCCCTTCCACACTGCCCTAGCAGAGGTTCTCCATGAGGGCCCCGCCCCTACTGCAAACTTTTGCCTGGGCACCCAGGCTGGAGTGCTGTGGCACAGTCTTGGCTCACTGCAACCTCTGCCTCCCAGGTTCAAGCAATTCTCCTGCCTCAGCCTCCCGAGTAGCTGGGATTATAGGTGCCCACCACTACCCCTGGCTAATGTTTATTTTTAGTAGAGACGAGGTTTTACCATGTTGGCCAGGCTGGTCACGAACTCCTGGTCTTGATCTGCCTGCCTCGGCCTCACAAAGTGCTGGGATTACAGACTTGAGTTACTTTGCCTGCTGGCTTTTAGTCGTCTAAAAAATGTTTGTGCATGTTTTTTAATAAAAGAAATTATAATATATGTCTCTTTTATAAACTGCATTTAATAGGATATTATAAACACCTTTCTGTGTCATTGCATATTCTTAATAGCATCATGTTTAATGATTTCATAGTAGTCCATTTTACATAGGAAGTGAGGACATTACTAATAAAATTAATATACTTTCGTTTGAAAAAAAAACATGAATTCTCATGAATGTAGCAGGTAAGGAAGGGCTGTTGTAAAGAGTGATAAGTGTTGCAACAGTCAAAGGGATGGGTTTCCAGCTCTGAATAACATAAGCAATAATTGTAGGCTTAGTAAATTGGTACATTAGATAGGACATGGATGTTAATAGACTTGATCCTTTATACATCTTTGGGTTGAAATTTTGTAAAATCGTTCTAGGTCTCAAAATTTCACAAGATTTATGCCTGTAGTGTCTCAGGTTGCCAAAGGTAGATGGTTTTGACTTTCTTGGTTTTCTTTCATTGGAAATCAAGCCAAGAAGCTCTGACTGTGTGAATTTGCATAGCACCTTGTGTACCAGGAGGCACTTGGCAGGTGATTATTTGAGCAGTTGTGGAAGGTTTTGTGTTGAGAGGGACTCACTGAGTCTAATGATTGATGAGGCTGGATTATTCCATACATTTCTTTCTTTTTACAGGCAGTGCTTTCCTCAGTGCTATTTTTCTTGCCTTAGCGACATACCAGTCTCTGTACCCCCTTACCTTGTTTGTCCCAGGACTCCTCTATCTCCTCCAGGTAAGCGCTTGCTGGTCAGAAGCCAGCACCCAAGTGACATTTAATACATGGCCTGGTCCCTGCTCGGGGGAAGTAAGGGCATGGGTTAGTAAAGGCAGCAGGAAACTTGCTCCTAGCTGAAAATACAAACACATAGAAACTTGACTAACTTTAAACAAAGTAGACTTAGTGATCATTAAGTCCCAACTACAGTTGACCTCCCCATATCTGTAGGGGATATGTTCTAAAGCCCCTAACGGAGGCCTGAAACTGCATTTGGTACCGAACCCTACATATACTATGTTTTTTCTATCTAATAACTAAGATAACTACTAAGTGACTAACAGGCAGGGATACACTAGACAAAGGGGCGATTCATGTCTCGAGTGGGACAGAGCAGGACAGTGTGAGATTTCATCACACTACTCAGAATGGCATGCAATTTAAAACTTATGAGTTGTTTGTTTCTGGAATTTTCCATTTTAGTACCGCAGTTGACAACAGGTAACTGAAACCATGGAGAGTGAAACCTCAGATAAGGGAGGCACTACTGTATGCATATCCTTGCGAATGTATAAGTGCATTTTATTTTAGATATTTGCAAATGCAACTATCTTGCATTTTTCTTTTCTCAACTAATGATCCCCTCTGAGCTCATTTCTTTAACTTTTCTTTGTAATAACACTTTGTAACATTCTTACAGGACTTAAATGGAGTATGTGCATCTGATATAATGCTTGGAACATTGTGGGTGATCAATAAACATTAATTGAAGAATACAAATAGCTGACATTTACTGAGAATGGATTACACGTCAGGCACCATGCTAAGCACTCTGTAGGCATCATCTCATTTTAACCTTATAAGAACTTTATGGAGTAGGTCATATTATTAGCCATGTATTAGTCTAGTATTAGCCATATTAGACACATGAATTGAAACTGGAATGTTGGGAGGTTAAGTCACTTAAGGTCACAGGACCAGCGAGTGACATTGCTGATATATGAACTATGGCCATCTGATGCCAGAGCTTGTTCTCTAATCATCTTTTTCTACTCAAATGAGAATAGTACATGTTTCTTCAAGAGGAAGTAACTGCATGCAGGCCCCACGTTGTCCAAATCTTTTCTTACAAGAAAAATGTTTCTTGAAAGTGTACAGGTGACAGTGCTAGGACTTAGACCCAGAAATGTCTGATTTCGGAGTCTTTCTTAATCTCAAGCACTGCTAAAGCTGAGTGTGTATTCCATTTATTGAAATAGGCCATATGCATGTTATTTTAAATGATTTCATAATATTGTGTTGATGCAGACAATGATTCATGGTTTGCTTGATCTTTTTCTTATTTGGGGAATTTGAGATATGTCTTTATTTATGTTTGAGATATGTCATTTATATTAATTGTCACTAATATAAATAATGTAGAAATTTTTTTGTTTTTTTTTTTTTGAGAGCAGGGCCTTGCTCTGTCACCCAGGCTGGAGTGCAGTGGCACAATCTCAGCTCACTGCAGCCTCCATCTCCCAGGCTCAATCAATCCTCTCACCTTAGCCTCCTGAGTAGCTGGGACTACAGGCGTGTGCCACCACACCCGGCTAATTTTTTGTAGAGATGGGGTTTTGCCATGTTGCCCAGACTGGTCTTGAATTCCTGGGCTTAAGCAATCCACCCACACACCTTGGTCTCCCAAAGTGCTAGGTTTATAGGAATAAGCCACTTGACCCAGCCAGAAATTTGTTTTTATTTGTTTTCTCTTTCTTTTTCTTATTTTTGAGACAAGGGTCTCACTCTGTTGTCCAGGATGGGATGTGCAGTGCAGCAATCACAGTTCACTGCAGCCTCAACCTCCCAGCCTCAAGCAATCCTCTCACCCCACCCTCCCTAGTAACTGGGACTATGGGCATGCACCACCACACCCAGCTAATTTTTGTATTTTTTTGTAGAGATGGGGTTTTGCCATGTTGCCCAGGCTGGTCTCAAACTCCTGGGTTCAAGCGATCCTTCCCCCTTGGCCTCCCAAAGTGCTAGGATTACAGGTGTGAGCCACCGTGCCCAGCTTGAAATTATTTTCTTCAAGTATGTTCCTTTAGCTAAATCATTGGACCCAAGGTGAAAAGTTGTATTGTTCTTATTAGGCAATTATACCAGATTGTTCACCAGAAAGCCTGAACCAGTTTGCAGTGCCACCATCAGTATCTAAAAAGAAGTGGACCACTTGCCTCCCCATCTGCCAGCACTGACTTTTCAAGTTTGATTTATGATTGCCAGTTCAGTAGATGTGTCACCATACTGTGAAGTTATTTTGCTTTGATGTTCTCTCTGTATTCTTGCTGAGTTGAAGCATCTTTCCACATGACAATGTGCTGCTTGTATTTTCTTTTTTATTTCCTATTTATGGCTTATTCTTTAGAAAGTCTAAGCACTAAGAATATATATAGCCAGACTTTTTATACAACTATATATCAAATAAATAATATAGTATATTTATTCATACACATGAATGGACCAGAAATTTAAAAATGGTTTCTGAGCTTGTCCAACCTGCAAAAAATGAATAAGTAAATAAAAGAAGATAAAAATGGTTTCTTAAGCCAATCTCTATGCACCACTTTATATAAAACAACTTCTGTTTAAAACTAAAGGAAATTTCCTCCTGACACTAGTGGACAGTACAACTGACTCATGAAGTCAAGTAGCTCCTCTACCAATATTGACTAAGTACCTATAATGTGCTAGATACTATGCCAGACTGCAGACATAAAGCAATTGAAGGATGCTGAGCAGGTGAGTGCTCCAGGAAGATTGTTTTGGCAGCAGCCTTTGGGGTAGATGGGAGTAGGAAGAACTGAAGTTGGGAAAGCTTAGAACATTGTACTAGATCAAGTCAGAGGGGTAAATTTGGGGCCCAAACCAGTGTCAGAGGAGATAGAGAGATGAGAGACTAGATGCAGGGGAATTCTAGGAGGTAGAATCAGCTGTGCTTGGCAACTGTCTGTATATGGGGACAGGAGTGGAAGAGTTTTGAGATGAACTTCAGGATCCCATTTATGCAGAAATTAAAACTCCATCTCCCACTATATTTGTATATATATTTTTATAAGTATATGAAGTAGCCTGGTGTATTAGTCCATTCTTATGCGCTTTAAAGAACTGCCCGAGCCAGGCGTGGTAGCTCACACCTGTAATCTCAGCACTTTGGGAGGCTGAGGCGAGTGTATCACTTGAGGTCAGGAGTTTGAGACCAGCCTGGCCAACATGACGAAACCTCATCTCTACTAAAACTACAAAAATTAGCCAGACATGGGGGAGCGTGCCTGTAATTCCAGCTACTTGGGAAGCTGAGGCAGGAACATTGCTTGAACCCGGGAGACAGAGGTTGCAGAGAGCCTAGATCGCACCACTGTACTCCAGCCTGGGTGATGAAGTGACACTCTGTCTCAAAAAAAAAAAAAGAAAAGAAAAAGAAATACCGAGACTTGGTTATTTATTTATTTATTTTTGCTGGTGGTACATGAAATACTTTTTTAAAATTTTTTTAAAAATTTTACTTCAAGTTCTAGAATACACGTGCTGAACATGCAGGTTTGTTACATAGGTATACATGTGCCATAGTGGTTTGCTGTACCAATCAACCCATCATCTAGGTTTTAAGCCCCACATGCATTAGGTATTTGTCCTAACGCTCTCCCTCCTCTTGTCCCCCACCCCGTGACAGGCCCTGGTGTGTGATGTTTCCCTCCCTGTGTCCATGGGTTCCCATTGTTCAGCTCCCACTTATGAGTGAGAACATGTGGTGTTTGGTTTTCAGTTCCTAGGTTAGTTTGCGAAGGATGATAGTTTCCAGCTTCATCCATGTCCCTGCAAAGGACGTGAACTCTTTTTTTATGGCTGCATAATATTCCATGGTGTATATATGCCACATTTTCTTTATCCAGTCTATCATTGCTGGGCATTTGCATTTGTTCCAAGTCTTTGCTATTGTAAGTAGTGCTGTAATAAACATACGTGTGCTTGTGTTTTATAGTAGAATGCTTTATAATCCTTTGGGTATATACCCAGTAATGGGATTGCTGGGTCAAATGGTATTTCTGGTTCTAGATCCTTGAGGAATCATCACACTGTCTTCCATGATAGTTGAACTAATTTACACTCCCACCAACAGTATAAAAGCGTTCCTATTTCTCTGCATCCTTGCCAGCATCTGTTTTTTCCAGACTTTTTAATGATTGCCATTCTAACTGGTATGAGATGGTATCTCATTGTGGTTTTGATTTGCATTTCTCTAATGACTAGTAATGATGAGCTTTTTTCATGTTTCTTGGCCACATAAATGTCTTCTTTTGAGAAGTGTCTGTTCATATCCTTTGCCC
>NW_012101243.1:2530487-2547000 GCF_000951045.1 Mandrillus leucophaeus
TTTTTTTTTGAGACAGAGTCTCACTCTGTTGCCCAGGCTAAAGTACAGTGGATCCCGGCTCACTGCAAGCTCTGCCTCCTGGGTTCACGTCATTCTCCTGCCTCACCCTCCGGAGTAGCTGGGACTACAGGCGCCCGCCACCACGCCCAGTTAATGTTTTGTATTTTTAGTCAAGACGGGGTTTCACCTTGTTAGCCAGGCTGGTCTCGACCTCCTGACCTCGTGATCCGCCTGCCTCGGCCTCCCAAAGTGCTGGGATTACAGGTGTGAGCTACCGCTCCCGGCCATGATAGTTTCTTTTGCTGAGCAGAAGCTCTTTAGTTTAATCAGATCCCATTTGTCAATTCTGGCTTTTGTTGCAATTGCTTTTGGTGTTTTAGTCATGAAGTCTTTGCCCATGCCTGTGTCCTGAATGGTACTGCCTAGGTTTTCTCCTACGGTTTTTGTGGTTTTAGGTTTTACATTTCAGTCTTTAATCCATCTTGAGTTAATTTTTGTATAAGGTGTAAGGAAGAAGTCCAGTTTCTGTTTTCTGCATATGACTAGCCAGTTTCCCCAGCACCATTTATTAAATAGGGAATCCTTTGTTTGTTTTTGTCAGGTTTGTCAAAGATGGTTGTAGATGTATGATGTTACTTCTGAGGCCTCTGTTCTGTTCCATTGGTCTATATATCTGTTTTGGAACCAGTACTATGCTGTTTTGAGTACTGTAGCCTTGCAGTGTAGTTTGAAGTCAGGTAGCATGTTGCCTCCAGCTTTGTTCTTTTTGCTTAGGATTGTCTTGGCTATACGGACTCTTTTGGGGTTCCATATGAAATTTAAAGTAGTTTTTTCTAGTTCTGTGAAGAAAGTCAATGGTAGCTTGATGGGAATAGCATTGAATCTATAAATTACTTTGGGCAGTATGACCATTTTCATAATATTGATTCTTCCTATCCATGAGCAAGGAATTTTTTTCCATTTGTTTTGTCCTCTCTTATTTCCTTGAGCAGTGGTTTGTAGTTCTCGAAGAGGTCCTTCACATCACTTGTAAGTTGTATTCTTAGGTATTTTATTCTCATTGTAGCAATTGTGAATGGACGTTCACTCATGATTTGGCTCTCTGCTTGTCTATAATTGGTGTATAAGAATGCTTGTGATTTTTGCACATTGATTTTGTATCCTGAGACTTTGCTGAAGTTGTTTATCAGCTTGAGGAGTTTTTGGGCTGAGACGATGGGGTTTTCTAAATATACAATCATGTCATCTGCAAACAGAGACAATTAGACTTCCTCTTTTCCTATCTGAATACCCTTTATTTCTTTCTCTTGCCTGATTGCTCTGGCCAGAACTAATGCTATGTTGAATAGGAGTGGTAAGAGAGGGCATCCTTGTCTTGTACCAGTTTTCAAAGGGAATGTTTCCAGTTTTTGCCCATTCAGTATGATATTGAGACTTGGTCATTTATAAAGGAAAGACGTTTAATTGACTCACAGTTCCACATGACTGGGGAGGCCTCAGGAAACTTACAATTATAGTGGAAGGGGAAGCAAACATGTCCGCCTTCACATGATGGCAGGAAGGAGAGGTGCCAGGCAAAGAGGGAAAAGACCCTTATAAAACCATCAGATCCTATCAGGAGAAGAGCAGCATGGGGGTAACCATCTCCATGATTCAGTTACCTCCCACCAGGTCCATTCCATAACATGAGGGGACTATGGGAACAACAATTCAAGATGAGATTTGAATGGGGACACAGCCAAATTGTATCACCTGGGCCTTGTGGGTCATAGTCGGGTATTTGAAAATCAGTGTAGTCACATCCAGGAAACAAAACCACCTGTTTAAATATGAAGGAGGGGTCAGGCATGGTGGCTCACGTCTATAATCCCAGCACTTTGGGAGACCGAGGTGGGTGGATCACCTGAGGTTAGGAGTTCAAGACAAGCCTGGCCAACATAGCAAAACCCCGTCTCTACTAAAAATACAGAAATTAGCTGGGCATGGTGACTGGTGCCTGCAATCCCAGCTACTCGGGAGGCTGAGGCAAGAGAATTGCTTGAATGCAGAAGGCGGAGGTTGCAGTGAGCTAAGATTGCGCCACTGCACTCCAGCTTGAGTGACAGAGTGAGACTCTGTCTCAAAAAAAAAAAAAGGTGAAAAAAATGTGAACATGGAAACAGAAGAGGAAATATTCTTTTTTGTTTTGTAACAGGGTCTTACTCTGTCACCCAGGTTGGAGTGCAGTGCCGTGGACATGGCTCACTGCAGCCTAGACCTCCTGGGTTCAGGCAGTCCCCTTGCCTCAGCCTCCTGAGTAGCTGGGACCACAGGCATGTGCCACCATGGCTGGCTTATTTTTTGGTTTGTTTGTTTGTTTGTTTTTAGAGACGGGGTCTCACTTTGTTGCCCGGGCTGGTCTTGAATTTCTGAGCTAAAGCAGTCCTCTCGCCTCAGCCTCCCAAAGTGCTAGGATTACAGGCACGAGCCACCACAACCAGCCTCAAATTATTCTTTAGGGCTGAGTTTCTGCCAGACTACTAAGTGGATCCTTTGAAGTTGAGTTTCACAGGGATCCATAGGCTCCAAGGAGAGAAGCTAGAACGAATGGTTGATTGGTACAAGAAGCTTAGTATAAGGTAGTTCTGTGACAGAATGAGATGTCCTAAGTGAGGTGAGTTCCCTGTGAATCATGGTGTTTAGGCCACAGGCTGAATGGCCACTTGTTGGGGAGTTGTAGCAAAGCTGTGAGTACCAGAGTGAGTGGCTGGACCCTGATCGGCTTCAGAATACTTTCTACTTCTGAATCAAAATGGATTTGATAACCTCTTTGAGCTGACACATCTGCTCTTGACATTCTCTTTTTCTCCAAGTTTTTTTCGAGCCCTACGTAGGCATAGACCTCTAGGAAAGGTGGTGTAATGTAGTATGTAAGGGCACAGCTTGACTGGGACATCTTGTTATGACAGAAAGCAAAGTAGTCCTCAAAGTCTAACAGGACTAAGTCAGAAAAACACTGGTACCAGCTGAAAGGGGCTCATACCACCCCAATTTGGGAATTTCTGAGCATCAAAAGAATGACAACCAGTAATTATAAAACACTGGATAAAAATCCATGTGTTTGGCTGGGCACGGTGGCTCACGCCTATATTCCCAGCACTTTGGGAGGCCAAGGCAGGCGGATCACTTCAAGTCAGTAGGTCAGACCAGCCTGGACAACATGGTGAAACTCCTTCTCTACTGAAAATACAAAATGAGCCAGGCATGGTGGTGGGTGCCTGTAATCCCAGCTACTCGGGAGGCTGAGGCACGAGAATCGCTTGAACCCAGGAGGCAGAGGTTGCAGTGAGCCGAGATCGCACCACCGCACTCCAGCCTGGGCCACAGTGCAAGACTCTTGTCTCAAAAAAAAAAACAAACAAAAAAAATTCATGTGTCCATAGTGGTGCTCACTAAAAGGGCAAGAAGAGAAAAAAATATATAGACCATCATCAGATGTGGCTATTTTACCAGTTTCTCACTCTGAAAGTAAATAATTAAAAGCAAAGAACTGAGCAATTACTCTGCCTTTTAAAAAGGAACCATAGCTGGGTGCAGTGGCTTGTAGTGGGTGCAGTGTTGGGAGTCCCAGCACTTTGGGAGGCTGAGGCAGGAGGATCACTTGATCCCAGGAGTTTAAGACCAGTCTGGGTACAACCCAGAAGCACAACTCTGTGCAGTCCCATGGCACAGACTCTGCACAACTCTGTGCAGTCCCACAGCAATGTCTAGGGGGGTACTTATGACCCCTGGAGCTGCAGAAGGTGTTTGTTACATTGTGCTCTTTTAGCTTTGCCATCCTCTGATGGCTTAAGCATTCCACATCTCAGTGTGACAGCCCTCTGTATCCCAACCTCTTGTTTGGCGTCCAGGAAGTATCAGGTTGCACAAATCAATTGGAGATGGTAAATGCAGGGGATTTTATTGCTGATGAAAGTAGCTGTCAATGGGATGGAGATCTGGAAAGGGGATTGAGCGGGAAGGTGGTCTTCCCTGAGTTCGGTCATTCCTGGCTGAACTCTTCTCTAAGGTCCCACCATCAAGGCATCCCTCTGAAATCAAGCTGCTTCTCTCCAACATCTGGCTGCTGCTTCTCTCTCCTTCTCTGCCACTCCGCTGCCAGTGGAGCCTGGGGTTTTTATGAGTACAGGATGGGGGGCAGGGCAGGCCAGGGTGGTTTTTGAAAAGGCAACAGGGATGTGAAGTTCTCCCTTTAGGTCAGGGGTCCAGGCTTGAGGGTGGGGCCCTCACCAGGAACTGCCTTTTTCTACCCAGTATTTCCCTGCCTCCTGTCTGTATCACATGGATACTAAAATCACTGGGTGAATGGTTTTTAGAGAACAGTGTATTTGCATTTGCATTGTGTCAAAACATTATTACCTAGTCCCCACCCTCTAGATTCTTTGCTAATAGCAAAGGGAAAAATACATATTTATGGCCGGGCATGGTGGCTCATGCCTATAATCCCAACACTTTGGGAGGCTGAGGCGGGTGGATCACGAGGTCAGGAGTTCAAAACCAGCCTGGTCAAGGTGGTGAAACCCTGTCTCTACTAATAATACAAAAATTAGCCGGGCTTGGTGGCGGGTGCCTGTAATCCCAGCTACTCAGGAGGCTGAGGCAGAGAATTGCTTGAACCCGGGAGGCGAAGGTTGCGGTGAGCTGAGATCATACCACTGCACTGCAGCCTGGGTGACAGAGCGAGACTCTGTCTCAAAAACAAAACAAAACAAATAGACAAACAAAAATCTTTACGAAGGCATATTCTGGTAGTCACCACCTTAGCTAAGTAATCCAACTCTTATCACTTACAGTGGAACAACTTGATATGATATACTGCTTGGCATCATGCACATTATCAACTCTGAAGTATTCTTACCCAAAAAGTTACCCTTAATGAAGCCTTAAGATCTGACTTTTGGTTTTTAGGAAATAAAAGAGCAGAGAAACGAGTTAAATGACACCACAAGGAAGCAGTAAGACAAACCAGAATGTACTATGGTGTTTTAAGAAAGCTGGTCTGAGTCTGTTCAAAATGTCAATGTCATGAAAAAGAAAAAGTGGAGAAACCGTTCTGGACTAAAGAGACACAATAACTGAATGGAATGGGAGAGTCTTGATTGGATTTTGGGTTAAAAAAAAAACAACTATAAAGGATGTTTTGGGGGACAACTAGAAAATTTTGAAGATAGATTAGATTCTAGATGATGTTAGGGAATTTTTTTTTTTTTTTTTTTGAGATGGAGTCTCACACTGTCGCCTAGGTTGGAGTGCAGTGGCATGATCTCGGCTCACTGCAGCCTCCGCCTCCCGGGTTCAAGCAGTTCTCCTGCCTCAGCCTCCCAAGTAACTGGGACTGCAGGCACCCGCCACCACACCTGGCTAATTTTTTGCATTTTTAGTAGAGACGGAGTTTCACCATGTTAGCCAGGATGGTCTCGATCTCCTGACCTTGTGATCTGCCTGCCTCAGCCTCCCAAAGTGCTGAGATTACAGGCGTGAGCCACCACGCCGGCCGGGAATTGTTAATTACCTGGATGTGATGATAGTATTATGGTATGTAGGAGAATGTCCTTATTTTGGGCAACTGCATGCAGAAGTGTTTCGGGGAGAAGTGTCATGATGTGTTCAACTTTTACATGGTTCAGCAAAAATATATGCATGCAGAAAGATAAAATAAGGCAAGGTATTAGTGTTTAATCTAGACAGATATATGGTTGCTTATTGTATTCTTCCAACTTTTCTGCATGTTTGAAAAAATTTATAATAAAAAAGAGGGAAATAGAATACAGACTCTGATGTCTTGGTTTGGACACTTATTAACTCTGTGACCCCGAGCAAGTGACTATTTAACTTCTCTCTGCCTCTGCAGGGATAATATAATAGTCCCTACTGCAAAGGATTAATACATGTCAAGTGGGCCGGGTGCGGTGGCTCAAGCCTGTAATCCCAGCACTTTGGGAGGCCGAGACGGGCGGATCACGAGGTCAGGAGATCGAGACCATCCTGGCTAACACAGTGAAACCCCGTCTCTACTAAAAAATACAAAAAACTAGCCGGGCGTGGTCGCGGGCGCCTGTAGTCCCAGCTACTCGGGAGGCTGAGGCAGGAGAATGGCGTAAACCCGGGAGGCGGAGCTTGCAGTGAACTGAGATCTGGCCACTGCACTCCAGCCTGGGCGACAGAGCGAGACTCCGTCTCAAAAAAAAAAAAAAAAAACATGTCAAGTGTTTAGAACAGAGTCTGATAAGGGCTCAGTAGGTATTAGCTATGATTATTAGTATTCAAATGTTCATGAAAGGACATGATTACCAGTATGTGGGGCGATGAGGGGAAAAGAAAATAGTTCATCTTTTGAAGTCAGAGGAACTGTAAAAGTTAGTTTGTACTTACTCCTTTGACACTATAAACGTTCCTCCATTCTGCTGGTGGAATTTCTAGAGAGTCCTGGTATCTGATCGGTGCCAGAGGTGAAACTATTCTTCCTTTCCTTCATGAGACACAAGATCAAAGGAAGGGGACGCTGCATCTGGCTCCCTGGTGAGTCACTTATGAGAATGGTAGTTTGAGCCCATCTTGTTCCCTCTGGCAACTCAACTCTTCCTCTGACCTTGGCTTAGAGCCTAGTTTCCAAATCAGAGAGAGGTTTAAAATGTTATGATTTGATAGCATGCGGAAAAAAATAGAGAGCCCTAACATGCTCAGGGGCAGGAGCCTCCAGTGAAGGAAAGCTGAGTGCATAGTACCGTGAAGCTAAAGCTGTATGACTTCGAGGGAGACCAGGGGAGGCTTACTGAGATGCTCATGGCGCAGTCTGGGAAGATTCTAGTTCCCGCCTTCCTTTTGCTTGGGATTCCTAGAGCCTTGGATTCCCTTGGATGGTTTGAGGCCTTTATTTTCTTTCAAAGACAGTAGCAGACACTAGGGGAAATTACCCTGTGAGTGCTCTTTTGGTTTTGCTTTAAATCCAATCTGACCGTTTCTTATCTTTGAACTAAAAACGTTAATCCTGTGATTTTTTTTTTATCCTTTCTAGAGCTTGTGTCAGGTCATGTGATGGTAGCCTGCATCAGAGGAGCCAAACTCAGTCAGTTATTTCTTGATAACGGGTCCTTCCCCAAGCCTTCTCTGGGGCCATATTTAGAGTTTTCACACCTTATTTTTTCTTCCTCCAGTCACTTTCTGTTATTTCTGCTTTGTCCAGTTGGGTGCTAGGGCGGAGGTGGCAGTGCCATTAGCTTTGCTTCTTTTTGGAACGGGTAAAAATGAAGGTAAGAGCTTGATCAAGCATTTTCAATAAAGTTTTCTACCAGTTTTGTTGCCTCTAATATATCTGTCATGCAAAATATATCTCCTGGATCTCTTCTTGTGATTCCAAGAACTTAGATGTAAAAACTTTGTTAGGTTAACTCCCTTTAAGAGTTTATTCGGATAACTGGCTTTTTCCCTTTCACACCATGTCTGAGAAAGGAAATGGTTTCTGTACAAAAATACTTTTCTCCCTAGAGCTGTAGAGACTTGGGGAGAGGAAGATAATATAGTTGGGCTTTTTCTGAAGCAGTCTGAGAATTCTTTATTTCCCTAAATATTTTTTATGTGTTAGCAACAATGTGACTTCCGGGATCCTGTAACTGCGAGTCGACGTTTTTCAGGTTGAGGGTGCACGTAACCCTTGGGTCACATCTGGCCCACAGATGTGGTTCATTTGACCCTGGTGTTTGACTTTTTTGAAATTAGTAGTCAGCATTTTAAAAATTCATGTGGAAATTTTGTATTTCTGGCTCCTTTTGAGGAATTGTAAGATCTGTCCCCTTTAGGCAGAGCATACCCTCTTCAGATTGCCACAGTCCCTGTTCATTTCTCTCACCTTCACTTGTTTGCTACCTGCCTGGTCCCCTGTAGGGGTGGTGTGTGTGTGTATCCACTAAAAGGTCTAGAAACAATGACCAACCCAGTATGAATGAACATTCTTAGTGCCCAAATTATGATCTTGAAATACCATTTACCCATTTAGAGAAACTGGAGTTTCTTAGGGAAATGGCTAATTCTAGGTTTTAGGGCAGGAAATGTATAGGATGATCCTAGAATATTGTGATAACAGATAACATGAAAGTTTATCAAAGTCTACTGGAGTCATCTTGAAAGGACTTAGGATCTAACTTGAAGAGGCTCCCACTGACCAAAGAGGGATAATTTGAGTTTCAACAGGGTAAGACTTGCAATAGATTAAAACTCATAAATACATTTAAATCCAGGCATTCATAATGTTACTAAAAAGGAAACCTACTTGGCTAAATTAGGAGAATTGATAAGAAATCAGTTCATTGTATTGAAAACTAAAAAAATAAGTATTTGTCCTGCCTTTCCTGTACCACTAGATAACCATATAGTAGGTGACAGAAATATATCTGCATAAAATTATTCCAACTTACAAATAATAACAAAATGATAGGATAGCATCATTTTACAACCCGTTATGGTCTAGGTACTGAGCATCAATAACTACTAACATCAGAAACAAACAAAACCGAGCCTCCTGACAAAAGAACATTACCCACCACCAAGTTTTGCCAAAAGGATGAAATCCAAAATTGATTAAGCCTCTGGATATAGCTGCAATTTGCAAGAAATACTGAAAACAAGGTATATAATTAGAAAATCCGTATTATGAGATGTTATATGGGTTAAATGTTCCAGATTCTGTAACATATGAATTGTAAGAAGAAAAAAAAAAAGATATGGGCAGGAGTAGGCTGGAGTGGAGGAGCTATGAATTCAGAGACTTAACAATTGTATCAAAAATTTTAAAACAGGCAAGACCTAAACTATAGAAAGGGACGCACATGTAAGTGAAAAACTGTGAAGAAATGCAAGGAAGTGATTATTAAAGCCAGCGTAGTGGTTACTTTGGAGGGAGGAGGGGATTGTTGTCGGATCAGGAAACATGGGGGAACTTGGCGAATGCCTGAAAAGTTCTTTCTATTGACCTGGGTAGTGGTTACAAGGATGTTCACCTTATAATTATTCACTAAGCTTTATATTTGTTCTATGTGATTTCCTGCATTTTGTGTTTGTAATAAAATGGTTTAAAAAATTGATAGATTTTTTTAGGGCATCATTCTTCCAACCCTTCTACTTATATACATACATACATTTTATTTTTTTGTTGTTTTTTAAGATCGAGCCTTGCTCTGTTGCCCAGGCTGGAGTGCAGTGGCACAATCTCAGCTTACTGCAACCTCCACCTCCCAGGTTAAAGCGATTTTCCTGCCGTAGTTTCCCGAGTAGCTGGAATTACAGGCACCTGCCACCACGCCTGGCTAACTTTGGTATTTTTAGTAGAGACAGGATTTCACTATGTTGGCCAGGCTGGTCTCAAACTCCTGACCTCAAATGATCTGCCCGCCTTGGCCTCCCAAAGTGCTAGGATTACAGATGTGAGCCACCACACCCAGCCATACATATATTTTATTTTATTTCATTTCATTTCATTTCATTTCATTTCACATTTCATTTCATTTCATTTCATTTCATTTCATTTCATTTCATTTCATTTCATTTCATTTCGTTTCATTTCATGACGGAGTCTTGCTCTGTTGCCCAGGCTGGAGTGCAATGGCGCAATCTTGACTCCTGCAACCTCTGCCTCCCAGGTTCAAGTAGTTCTCCCACCTGAGCCTCCCGAGTAGCTGGGATTACAGGCACCCACCACCACACCCGGCTAATTTTTGTATTTTTAGTAGAGACAGGGTTTCACCATGTTGTCCAGACTGGTCTTAAATTCCTGACCTCAGGTGACCTGCCCGCCTTGGCCTTCCAAAGTGCTGGGATTATAGGCGTGAGCCACTGCTCCCAGCCCATACATACATTTTACATACTTAGGTTTTAAGTCAGCATTTGCTGTGGAGCAAAAGAGGTAAGATGAAAGCTCACCTGTTCACTGGGAAATTTGCAGTGTGAACCTTGTCAAAGTCAAATAAAATACAGAGACAAATCTCTAATGTTTTATTTGGGAAGCAAGAATTGCAATTTGAGGCATACACACAGACTGGGTAGCCTTTGGTATGGCCAAAGAACAAACAGAAGGTTAGGAGTTTTATTAGAAAAAGAAATAGTATATATTGCTTTGAAAGAAAGCTCATTGACCCTAGTCAAGTTTTTGGGAGCTGGAAATCTCTGATTGGTGAGTGACAGTGGTAGGTCAAAGTAGTCTTAGAGTCACAGCAGGCCGTTTCAGCAGCTGGGCTTGTGGAAAATCTAATTGTTGGAGCAGGTGCTGTGTGCCCTGAGTGCTCTTTCCCCTGGCCCTGATTTAGTTGGACATGGCAAGAATGACCCAATTTATACAATCCACTTTTACAACCTCGAGATTAAGTTTGGCTCTAGTATTTATAAACAACAAGCCATCAGAGGATTGCTGGAGTTTCTTTTTTAGGAATTTTAGGTGTGTCTCGCTGTGTAACTGGAGTAGTCCTGCAAGATTAAGTGCAAGTTCAGTTTTTATAAATAAATGCAGTACATACTTCAAATTACTTTATCGTTTTAGGGCCCTGTTCCCCAGAGCAAACCTTGACCCCAAGACCATGTCTTCAAAACAGAATTATACATAAAATTTATTGCACATCTTGTAATCACAAGTTTGCCAAGAAAAAAAAATCATTTTCCAGTCTAACATTGACAGCACTTTAGGTTGAATAAAACACTGAGAAAAATGATAGCCAACAGAAACTTGGGGGCCACTAATGGGATTTACAAAGAGTGAAACCTCATCTCCTGAGTGTTTAGGGCTCGCCTAAGAGAACTGCTTTTTTTTTTTTTTTTTTTGAGACAGAGTTTTACTCTTGTTGCCCAGGCTGGAGTGCAATGGCATCATCTTGGCTCACTGCAACCTCCGCCTCCTGGGTTCAAGCAATTTTCCTGCCTCAGCCTCCCGAGTAGCTGGGATTATAGGCATGTGCCACCACGCCCAGCTAATTTTGTATTTTTAGTAGAGACGGCATTTCTCCATGTTTGTCAGGCTGGTCTCAAACTACCAACCTCAGGTGATCTACCCGCCTCAGCCTCCCAAAGTGTTGGGATTATAGGTGTGAGCCACCGCACCTGGCCGAGAACTGCTTTTAACAGCCCACTTGATTGAATTCTTCATGGCCTTGTTGTTTATTCCCTGGCATACTTCTTTTTAAATATCAGTAGGGCGGAATGAGAAGATAAAACAATATTTTTACTTGTGAGGGCATTTTTTTTCTCTCCTGGGCTGTTTTCTTCCTCTTTTTTTTCTTCCTCCCTTCTTCTTTGCTAAATGGCAGTCTTTTTCAGAAGGAAGATCAGATGATCAAGGAATTAACTGAGAACCTAAATACCTTCTTCATTGAATTTGTCTATAGATGCCTTCTCTTTGTTGAATTCTTTTCTCTTTTCTTTCTCTTCTTTTCTCTCCTCTTCTCTTCTCTCTTTTCTCTTCTCTTTTTTCTTTTTTTGAGACAGAATCTCTCTCTGTCACCCAGGCTGGAGTGCAATGGCATGATCTCGGCTCACTGCAACCTCTACCTCCCAGGTTCAAGCATCTCTCCTGCCTCAGCCTCCCGAATAGCTGGGATTACAGATGCCTACCACCAACTCCAGCTAATTTTTGTATTTTTAGTAGAGACAGGGTTTTGCCATGTTGGCCAGGCTGGTCTCGAACTTCTGACCTCAAGTGATCTGCCCACCTCAGCCTCCCAAAGTGCTGGAATTACAGGCCTGAGCCACCACACCCGGTCTTGAACTATTTTCCATCCCCAGAAATTCATCATTCTCTTAAAACTTCATTCTAGTTCAGTGGTATCAGTAGAACTTTTTGTGACCATGGAAATTTTCTGTGTCTATATTGTCAATGCAGAAGACACAAGCCACATGTGGCCATCAGGTACTTAAAATGTGCTAGTGGGACTGAGGAACTGAATTTTTAATTTTAGTTAATTTATCCTTTAGATTAGAATAGCCACATTTGGCTAGGGGACAGTACAGTTGCAAGGAGAAGTCAGAGTAGAGCTATGTAGATAAAGCTTAGAGAGGGGACCATGATGTTGATCAGATTCCTCTCACCTAAGATCTGTTAACAGTAATGCCGTCTCCAGCTTAAAACTCTTCGCCGACTTCCATCATCCTTAAAGTCTTTATTATGGAGTTATGATGTCTGTAATTTGTTTAAAAATACTTCTTCATGGACCATCTGATAGTATATATTTGCTAGTTAGTTTCAGCCTCAACTTCAGGGGGATGTGAATTACATTAATGAAGCATCCACACTCCATGATGGTCACCTAACTTTACATCTGCAAGGGTGCACTCTCCAGGGGCTGCCATCAGTGCAGCACTCTCTATAGTTTGATCAACACCTTTACTAATTAGCATAGTGGCTGTCAGAAGCAGCTTGGATTTTTTTTTTTTTTTTTTTGAGATGGGGGGCTCACTCTGTTGCCCAGGCTGGAGTGTAATGGTGCAGTCTCAGCTCACTGCAAGCTCCGCCTCCCAGGTTTAAGCAATCCTCCTGTGTCGGCCTCCCGAGTAGCTGGGACTACAGGCATGTGCCACCATGCCTTGCTAATTTTTGTGTTTTTTGTAGAGACAGGGTTTTGCCGTGTTGTCCAGGCTGGTCTCAAACTCCTGGACTCAAGTGATCTACCTACCTTGGCCTCCCAAAGTGCTGGGATTATGGGCATGGCCCACTGCACCTGGCCAATTTTTACTGGTGAGATTAGTGTCTTACTAATTAACAAAATAAGTATTAGAAGTAGGCGCTCACTGGTGAAACTGAAGTAGTCAAAAGCAGAATTGGGTCGGATGTGGTGGTTTATGAGCAACAGAGCAAGACCCTATCTCTGCAAAAAATGAAAAAATTAGCCAGGCATGGTAGCATGTGCCTGTAGTTCCAGCTACTTGGGAGTCTGAGGTAGCAGGATTATTTGAGCCCAGGAGTTAGGGACTGCAGTGAACTATGATCCTGTCACTGTACCAGCCTGGGCGACAGAGCGAGACCCTGAAATAATCCTATGCTTGCATGAAGAAGGAATATGAATCTAGCAGGGCCTGTAACTTTGTCCCTTGGAGATGGTGCCTGAGGAGTAATTCCTTAATAATCCTTTGGCCTTTGGTTAGGATTTCTGGTTGCCTGATGTGACTCCAAGGGCAACAGAACCCTGCCTCTGGGATATTGTCAGTTCTATCGTGAGTGAACCTTTTTCATAAGTAGTAGTTGGAACAATTAGAGGTAGAAAGAGCTGGGACTGAATGGAGCTTCTAGAATAGTTTGTGTGAATTGCTTTGGGCCTGGCTCACTAAGGAATATCTGTTTAATAGATGTCTTTAGGTGTGCTAGAATTTGGTCTGGAACTTGCTTTCTTTGCCACAAGATCGTAGAAGAGGCGTTAAGACTCACCCACCTGAATCTTTTCTCTCAACTGTTAAAGAGTCTATGAGGTGTATATGACCAAAATGGCTTAACTCCTGCTTGACTTGGCTGCTCTCTACCTCTCTGTGCTTATCTTATACTACTTACCACTCACTCCTAAATCTCAAACTACACAGACCTTCTCTGTTCCTCCAGTGCGGCAAGTTCCGTCCCACCTCAGGTCCCAAACCCATGATGTCCCATCTGCCTTGAATGCGCTTCTGCTTTATAATACTTGCATACTTTAAAAGATAATAAAGACACACTGTGTTCCACTACCCTGCTTAAGTAATGTAACATTTCTAGTCCTTTGGAAGCCCTGTGAGTTCTCCTTCTACACTGCACTTCTTCCCACTACCTCAGAGGTTATGACTACCCTGAATTAGTTATTATTTGTATATTTTAAAAAATATATAGTGATGGGGTTTCACCATGTTGCCCAGGCTGATCTCAAGCTCCTGGGCTCAGGCAATCCACCCACCTCAGCCTCCCAAATTGCTGGGATTACAGGCATGAGACACCATGCCCAGCCTACCCTGAATTTTTTATTAATCATTCTTTGGCTTTTCTTGAAAGTGTTACCACATATGTTTGGCTTGCTAAACAGTGTATTAAATCTTACATTTTCCCAACATTTTGTAATGAAAAATTTCAAAGAAAAAACAAATATGAGCACTCATATACCTACAACGTACGTTCTTCCATTAATATTTCGCCATACTTGCTTTATCACATATACATCTACCCATCGGTCAGTCTTATTTTTGATACATTTTGAAGTAAATTGCAGATGTCATACATATCCTTGTAAATAATTCAGCATAAGCATCAACTGGAGTTCATTATTTATGCTCTTTTTCATTTTAGCTAGAATTTACATACCATGAAGTGCACAAATCTTAATACAAACATCTGTGTAACCCAAACTCTTCTCAAAATACACAAAGTTCCATGGCCGGGCGCGGTGGCTCAAGCCTGTAATCCCAGCACTTTGGGAGGCCGAGATGGGGATCGAGACCATCTTGGCTAACACGGTGAAACCGCGTCTCTACTAAAAAATACAAAAAAACTAGCCGGGCGAGGCGGCGGGCGCCTGTAGTCCCAGGTACTCGGGAGGCTGAGGCAGGAGAATGGCGTGAACCCGGGAGGCGGAGCTTGCAGTGAGCCGAGATCCGGCCACTGCACTCCAGCCTGGGCGACAGAGCGAGACTCCGTCTCAAAAAAAAAAAAAAATACAGAAAGTTCCCTCGGGCCCTTTCCCCATCAATTCCCACTCCTATTCCCTTGGACACAACTGTTCTGAATATTGTTTTAATCATAGCTTAGTTTGGCGTATTCTAAAACATCATATAAATGGAATGAAATAATAGGATTATTTTGTATAAGGCTTCCTTCAACCAGCTTGTTTTTGAGAGTTATCCATGTTGTTGCATGCATTCCTTTTATTGCTGGGTGGTGTTTTTGTGTGTGCAACATTTTGTTTACCCATTCTCCTATTGATGGAAACTTGGCCCATTTCCAGTTTTTGTCTGATATAAATAGACTACTATGAACATTCTGGTATAAGTCTTTTTGTGGACTTACGTTTTTGTTTTTCTTGAGCAGTACCTAGCAGTAGAATTACTGGGACATTAGGCAAGTGTATGTTTTGCTTTGCTAGAATCTACTAGACAGGTTTTCGAAGTTTTTGCACCATTTTACACCCCCCCAACCAAATATGAGATTCTAGTTGCCACACATCTTCACCACCATTTGATGGTATCTGTCTTTTTCATGTTGGCAGTTCTAGCGGTATATCATTGTGAAGTTCTGCTTGTTGTTTATTTTGCTTTGTTTTTGAGAATTCAAATTTGTATTTGACTAATGAGATATCTTTAAAACTTAGAACATAAAAATTGACACACCTAGAAGAAACTGATACATCAACCATCGTAATTAGTTTTAACAAATCTCTCAAAGTAAGATTAAACAAATCTCTCAAAGTAAGGTTAAACAGCCAAAATATTTAATAATTATATAAATGATTTGAACATCACAATAACAAGCTTGATTTAATGAAGATTAGAGGCAAAGGGCTGATTTTTTTTTTTTAAACTGGACTTGTAAAACACTCTAATTTTTAAAATTGCATGTTTATTTTTTTAACCAACCGTGTAACAGATGGTTTTATCTCCATTTTTAAAAGCTTTTTATTTTGAATTAATTTTAGACCTACAGAAAAGTTGCAAAAATAGTAGTTTCTTATATCCCTCACTCCACTTCCACTAATGTTAACATTTTACGTAACCATACTACAGTTATCAAGAACAAAAAATTAACGTTTATGCAACATTATTAACTAAACAACAGACCTTATTAGAATTTTGCTTTTTCTACTGAGGCAATTTTTGTTTGTTTCAGGATCATATTTAGGTCCCACATTGCATTTGGTGGTTTTATCTCCTTAGTCTCTCGTAGTCTGAGACAGTTCCTCAGTCTTCGCTTGTCATTCATGACTTGTGAAGTTATTTTCGTCAAATGTACCTCACTTTAGATTGTCATCGTTTTCTCACGACTGGTCTGAAGTTACATGTTTTTGGCAAAAAAGCATATTGTGTCCTCAGTGCACTGTACCGAGGGGTTCATGATATTGCCATATCTTCTGAATGGTAATGTTTACCTTGATCACTTGGTGACATTAGTGTCTGCCAGGCTTCTCCACTGTAAAGTTTTTTTTGGTTTTGTTTTATTTTGTTTTTGAGACAGGGTCTCGCTCCGTCGTGCGACTGGGCTCAGGCAGTCCTCTTGCCTCAGCCTGCCAAGTAGTTTAGATTACAGGCAAGCACTACCACGCCCAGCTAATTTTTGTATTTTTAGTTGGCCAGGCTGGTATTGAACTCTTGACTTCAAGTGATCCACCCACCTTGGCCTCCCAAAGTGCTGGGATTAAGGCATGAGCCACTGTGCCTGGCCTGTTTTTCATTATTACTTAGATTAGTTCTTTTCTTACGCCATGTAACCCTTCAGTGTGGTTGTGTTATTAATTTGTAATATAGTTAGGTTCATTTGTTAGTATTTTTTTTTTTT
>NW_012101243.1:2547733-2551745 GCF_000951045.1 Mandrillus leucophaeus
AGTTTCGCTTTTGTCACTCAGGCTGGAGTGCAGTGGCGTGATCTTGGCTCACTGCAACCTCTACCTCCTGAGTTCAAGTGATTCTCCTGCCCCAGCCTCCCGAGTAGCTGGGATTACAGGCGCCCGCCACCACGCCAGTTAATTTTGGTATTTTTAGTAGAGATGGAGTTTCAACATGTTGGTCAGGCAGGTCTCGAACTGCTGACATCAGGTGATTTGCCTGCCTCTTATATGCCTTTCTTATATGAAGGGTAGCATACTGTAGATACCCTTTTGTGCTTTCCTTTTTCTCACTTAACATTATTTCCTGGAATTTCCTCCGTATCAGTATAGATAGAATAGAGATTATCCTCATTCTTTTTTACAGCTGTGTAGTACTCCATTGTGTGAATATACCACAGTTTATTCAGCCTCTCTCCAGTGTATGGGAATTTAGATTGCTTACAATATTTTGCAATTACAAGTAATGTTTCAGTGAGTAACCTTGTCTATGCATATTTTCATTTTGTTGGAGGTATATTTTCAACATAGATTTCTAGAAAGTGGAATTATTGAAGTATGTATGTAGTTTTGTTTTGTTTTGATTTTTTGAGACATGGTCTCACTCTGCAGCCCAGGCTGGAGTGCAGTGGCATGATCACGGCTCACTGAAGCCTCAACCTCCTGGGCTCAAGTGATCTTCTCACTTCAGCCTCCCTGGTAGCTGGGACTATAGGTGTGCACCACCACATGTGGCCAATTTTTGTATTTTTTGTTGAGACAGGGTTTTGCCATGTTGCCCAGGCTGGTCTCGAACTCCTGGACTCAAGTGATCCACCTGCCTCAGCCTCCCAAAGTGCTGGGATAACAGGCATGAGCCACCATACCTGGTGTTTTTTGTTTGTTTGAGACAGGGTCTCTCGCTCAGTCCCCCAGGCTGGAGTGCAGTGGCACAATCACGGTTGAGCTTTTTTCTACATCAAAGTTAAAGACAAGTTCACCATGTTTTTTTCTAGTACAGTGCTTTATCATTTCATTTAAAATATATATTTGGATCCCTAAGCTATTTGGAGTTTATTCTTGTGAATGGTGTGAGAGATAGGTCTAATTTAACCTTTTCCAAATGGTTACCTAGTTGTCCTAGCATCATTGATTAAAAAGTCAATTTTTATCATAGTGATATGCCACCACTGTCATATACTAAATTGCCGTATGTATTTGGACTTCCTGTTTTATTCTACTAGTCTTCTCTATTAATGAGTCAATATTGTGCTGTTTTAATTATAGAGGTTTTATATTTCAGTGTCTGATAAGGCTAGTCCTGCTTCATGATTTTTTTATCAATGTTTTCTTAGCTATTCTTGCATGTTTGTTTTTCCACATGAACTTTTTATCCACATGAAGTGGCTTGGTGGCTTTTTTTTTTTTTTTTTTTTCTTTAAGACAGAGTCTCTTGCCCAGGCTGGAGTGCAGTGGCACAATTTTGGCTGCAACCCCCACTTCCTGGGTTCAAGCTATCCTCCCACTTCAGCCTCTGGAGTAGCTGGGACTACAGACATGTGCCACCATGCACTACTAATTTTTGTATTTTTTGTAGAGATGGGGTTTTGCCATGTTGCTCAGGCTGGTCTTGAACTCCTGAGCTCAAGTTATCCACCCTCCTCTGATTCCCAAAGTGCTGGGATTATAGACATGAGCCATCGCACCTGGGCCAATTTTCTATTTTCTTGTGAATTAGTTTTTTCTAATTTTTTATTTCATGGCTTCAGAAAAATTGAATGAGTACTATAATAAATACCTTTTTAAAGATTCTTCAGTTATCATTTTGCCATATTATGTATATCTATGTAAATATATTGATTTTTCTTTTTTCACCTGAATTACTTGCTTAGAAATTACAGACAAGATGCATCAACCCTAATTCAGCAGGTAACTCTTAAGAACTAGGCATTCTCTGTATAACCATGATACTGTTATCACCGCTAGAAATTTTTTTTTTTTTTTTTTTTTCTTTAAGACAGAGTCTCTTGCCCAGGCTGGAGTGCAGTGGCCGGATCTCAGCTCACTGCAAGCTCCGCCTCCCGGGCATTCTCCTGCCTCAGCCTCCCGAGTAGCTGGGACTACAGGCTCCCGCCACCTCGCCCAGCTAGTTTTTTTGTATTTTTTAGTAGAGACAGGGTTTCACCATGTTAGCCAGGATGGTCTCGATCTCCTGACCTTGTGATCCGCCCGTCTCGGGCTCCCAAAGTGCTGGGATTACAGGCTTGAGCCACCGCGCCCAGCCACACCGCTAGAAATTTAACCTTGATAGAATAATATTATCCAATATATTCTCTCCAAATTTAAATTTCCCAATTTATAAGTGACCTTTATAGGATTTGGGGGAAGGAATGGGATTCAGGATGTTTTACATTTCATTGTCATGTCCTTTGATCTCCACCTCTTTTTAGTTACACAGGCATTTTTAATAAATCACTTAAATTATTTATAGTTTTCATAGAATGTTTCCATTTCACCTTTTTTAAAAATACATTGGCATAAGTTTTAAAATATTTTCTTCTCCCTGATAGAACTATAGTTATGCCCTCTTTTACATTCCTAATGTTGTTTATTTGCTGGTTTCTCTTTTTTTCTTAATTATTCTTATTAGAAACCCATCAACATGAGTCATTTCTAAGAACTAGATTTGGTCTTGTTGATTCCTTATATTGTATCTTTATTTTCTATTTTAACAAATTCTGCTCTTACCCTTATTATTTTCTTACTTCTTTTGGGGTCTATTCTGTTGTTCTAATATCTTAAAATGGGTGTTTAGCTTATTTATTTTCAATTTTTCTTCTATTCCAAAGTAAATTTCTAAGGATGTACTTTTCCCTGAGAGTATTGTTTTATCTGCATTACACAAATAGTGATGTGGGGTATTTTCTGACATAATCGTTTCTTTTTGACTCCTAGGTTATTTGGATAAGTGTTTTAATTTTCTATAATACAATTCAAGAGATTTATTGTACAACATGGTGACTATAGTTAACAATATATTGTATACTTGAAAATTACTAAGAAAATAGATGTTAAGTGTTCTCACAACAAATAGGTGATATGTATGTGAGGTCAGCAAGTTTTTTTCTAATTTAGGTTATCTTTTCATTAATAATTTCTATTAACTGTATTATGGTCAGAGATTGGAGTCTGTATGATAAAGATTCCTTGAAGTCAATATGGGTTTATGGTCTGATTTAAGTATGTGATGTTTTTATCAATACCCCCAAAATTCTGGAAATGAATGTGAATTACTTAGTTATTAGGTGCCCTATTCTATATAAGTATGATTTATAAGATCTTATGAGATTAAACTTATGAAATGTGCTTCATTTTTTTTACTTGATTACTGATTTGTCTGCTTGATCTATCAGTTATGCATTGATGATGGATTTGTTTATTTTTCCTTTGTAGCTTAATCCACTTTTGTTTTACATATTTTGAGACTGTTACATTCAAATTTAGAACTGTTATTTATTTATTTTTATTTTATTTTATTTTTTTTGAGACGGAGTCTCGCTCTGTCGCCCAGGCTGGAGTGCAGTGGCCAGATCTCAGCTCACGGCAACCTCCGACTCCCGGGTTCACGCCATTCTCCTGCCTCAGCCCTCCCAAGTAGCTGGGACTACAGGCGCTGGCCACCTCGCCCGGCTAGTTTTTTGTATTTTTTAGTAGAGACGGGGTTTCCCCGTGTTAGCCAGGATGGTCTCAATCTTCTGACCTCGGGATCCGCCCATCTTGGCCTCCCAAAGTGCTGGGATTACAGGCTTGAGCCACCGCGCCCGGCCCAAATTTAGAACTGTTATATTTTTCCAGTGAATGGAACCTTTTATCGTTATTGGACTATTTTTATCTCTGCAATACTTTATTTTTTTTCTCCCCCTCTCTTTTTCTCTTTTTTTGGAGACAGAGTCTCGCTCTGTTGCCCAGGCTGAAGTGCAGTGGCACGATCTCGGCTCACTGCAGGCTCCACCTCCTGGGTTCACGCCATTCT